>NC_142882.1:23092500-23222500 GCF_051225735.1 Oryctolagus cuniculus | reverse complement strand
AAGTTCAAGTCCCAGCTCCTTCGCTTCTGATCCTGCTAACGTGCCCAGGAAGGCCGTGGATGATGTCCCAAGACCCCAGGGCTGGCGCCCACATGGGAGACCCCGTTGAAGCTCCTGGCTCCTGACTTCGGTCTGGCCCAGCCCTGGCCATTGTGGCCATTTGAGGAGTGAACCAGTGGATGGAAGACCTCTCTCTCTCTGTCCCTCTCACTGTCTGTAACTACCTCTCAAATAAGTAAATAAAATCTAAAAAAAAAAAAAAAAAAAGCCATCAGTGGTGCCCTTCTCTCACCCCAACATCTAATCCATTAGCAATTAAAAAAAAGATTATTTATTCAGCTAGAGAGAGGAGAGAGAGAGAGAGAGAGAGAGAGAACACTCCCATCTGTTGGTTCACTCCCCTAAACACCCACAGCAGTCTGGGGCTGGGTTGGAGCAAATCCGGGAGCCAAACACTCAACCTGGGTCTCCCACGTTGGTGGCAGGACCTCAACTACCTGAGCCACTGTCGCAGCCTCCCTGGGTCTGGATTAGCCGGAAGCTGCAGTCAGGAGCCAGGGCTGGGAATTGAACCCAGGAACTCCCGAAGTGGGACACCGGCATCTTTACCCCTAGGCCAAATAGCCACCTTCCCCCCGCCCCCGCTATCTCTACCTTCCTAATGTACCCAGAACCATAACTTTGTCCACACCTCCACAGACCCACCGCGAGCTCTCATGGTCATCTTGCCCCCTTTCAGAATTCCCCGCTGCCCTCCCATGCCATCCCCAACACGGCCACCAGGGGGCGCTCTTTAGTACTTTACCACCAGCCCCCCCAGGCCCTCTCACTGCTCTACAGGCTGGCCAATCGTGGCAGCCCACACAAAGGCAACTGCATGCTCACTTCGTTCCAATAAAGCTTTATCAACAACGGTGCCCCACCCCGTCCTGTTGCCATGGCAACCGGCCAATTCCCAAACCCGATCGGGGCTATGAGCATCCAAATTCCCGCTCCTCCTCTGCGGGGACCAGATTCCCCGTCGCCATATGGTCCGCTCATCACCTCCTCCAGGAAGCTTCCCTGGAGCCCTTGGCATCTAAAGCGACCTCCATGGAGGGTCGGCCTTCAGTCGAGCGGTGAAGACACCCGCATTGGGGGGGGGGGGGGGAGGGCGGCGCTGTGGCTTGGTAGGCGAAGCCTCCACCTGCAGCACCAGCATCCCACAGGGGCGCCAGTTCGAGTCCCAGCTGCTCCACTTCCGGTCCAGCTCCCTGCTAATAATGGCCGGGTCCCTGTACCCACATAGGAGACCCATCGGCAAGGTCAAGTTTACGGGCGCCCTTGTCTCCAACGGCGCAGAGGATCATTTGCCTTTTTTTTTTTTTTTTTTTTTAGCAAGAGTATTTTTCAATGCTGTTCATTTTTTTCCCCCCAGGTGCGTTCCCGGCACCTAACACCGATCCTGGCTCGTGGAAAGATCGAGAAGGCGCCCACCCCCCACCGCGGAGTGGGCGCCTCCTCACCTGGCCGGCCCGTCCCCGACCTCCTCCTCGCAGGTCTCGGCCTGCGGACGCTCCTTGGTCGCCTCCGGGGGCTGCGGCTCCTGACCTGGGCATTCCTCGTAGGGCATGGCCACCTGCGGGCACAGCCGGGGCTCGGGAGGCCGAAGGAGTGGGGTGGGGGTGGGGGCCGGTCAGATCGCCCCTCCGGACCCGGGGACCACCAGGCGGGCGCTGCGCTTGGATTCCTGCAGGGCCGCCCGGAGGGGTCCGCCTGAGGGTGCGGGCTCTGGGAGGGGCTCCAGGGGGCCTGGGTTCCTAACTGGCGTGGGTATCCGCTTGGGACAAAAACAAGCAGACATGGACGCGGCGCGGGGGTGCGTGGGCCACGCGCCATGCTTGGAGGCTCGAGGCCGTGGGCGCGTCCGTCAGTCAGGGCTTGTTCAGTCGGTCAGGGAATCGGGACTTGGACGGGCAAGAGGCAGCCCCGAAGGCGGGAGACCACTGGCCAGGCGCGGGAAGCCCGGGATCGCGGCCGCTCCCTGGCCCGCCCGTCCTCCCGCCGCCACGCGTACTCCCTGTCGCTCCATGTCGTCTCTTCACGCCTTTCCCGCTCGCGCCCCCTGCGCATGCGCGTTCCGCTCTCCCTCTCCTCGTCGCGCTCTGCCTCTGAGCACGTGCTGGGGCGCGCGTGCGCGCTCGGCCCACCCGGTTTGAAGAACTCGGCGCGCGCCAAGGGGCGGGACGGCAGTTAAACGACGGTTGGGCTGGCCAAGGACTGCGCCGCTTGCATTCAGGGCCGCTGCGCGTGGAGTGGGGGTGGGGGCGGGACTCTGGACGCGCGTGTGCGCATGTGTGAGACTCCCGGGCCAACATGGCATCTTAGCTGGGGCTACTGTGTTGCTTTTTTTTTTTTTTTTTTTAAAGATTTATTAGAGAGGTGAACAGAGAGAGGTCTTCATCCGCTGGTTCACTCCCCAGATGGCTGCAGCTGGGCTGATGGGAAGCCTCCTCCAGATCTCCCACGCAGGTGCAGGGGCCCAAGGACTTGGGCCATCTTCCACCTCTTTCCCAGGCCACAGCAGAGAGCTGGATTGGAAGTGGAGCAGCCAAGACTCGCACCGGCGACTATATGAGAGGCTGGCACTGCAGGCAGAGGCTTTAAAATTCTGCGCCACAGTGCCAGCTCCCATAATCCAGCTTTTAAAATGCGCAGGCGCAGGTGCTTGGTGCATTGAAGATGCTGTTTGGCATCATTGGGCCCCTGCCACTCGCATGGGAGACCTGGATTGAGTCCCTGGCTCCAGGTTATTGCGTGCGTGGCCCAGCCCTAGCCAGTGCACACGTATATGGGGAGTGAACCAGTGGAAGGAAGCTCTTTTATTTCTTTTATTTTTGACAGTGAGAGAGAGAGACAGAGAAAGGTCTTCCTTCCGTTGGTTCACCCCCCAAATGGCTGCTACGGCCGGTGCGCCGCGCCGCGCCGATCCGAAGCCCAGAGCCAGGTGCTTCCTCCTGGTCTCCGATGCGGGTGCAGGGCCCAAGGACCTGGGCCATCCTCCACTGCCTTCCCGGGCCACAGCAGAGAGCTGGACTGGAAGAGGAGCAACCGGGACAGAATCCGGTGCCCCAACCAGACTAGAACCCGGGGTGCCGGCGCCGCAGGTGGAGGACTAGCCTAGTGAGCTGCGGCGCAGGCCGGGAAGCTCTGTCTTTTAAATGAAATAATTAGGGGGGAAAAAAAAACCCAAGACCCAACTTCAACTGTTACTGAGCTTATCAGGTTCCGCTAAGGGCGGCAGGGCTACATTAGCATACAGTATTTTAGGACAAAGAAACAGTGAAACAAAACGTAGCCTTGGGTTTGAAGATGTGAGGACCACCTGCCCAGAAAAACCACCTGCATTGTTAGGGGACACACACACACACACACACACACACGCTGGCCAAAATCTAGAAACAGCTAAGAAGCTCCTGTTGTGCCCTTTTTGGGAGTAAGCCAAGAGATGGAAGCTCTCTCTTTGCCTTTCAAATAAATTAAAAAAAAATTTTATTGCAGGGCAGGGGGCTGTGGCACAGATTAAGCCTCTGCCTGCAGTGCCGGCATCCCATATGGGCGCTGGTTTGAGTCCTGGCTGCTCCACTTGCGATCCAGCTCTCTGCTGTGGCCCGGGAAAGCAGTGGAGGATGGCCCAGGTCCTTGGGCTGCTGGACCCGCGTGGGAGACCCAGAAGCTCCTGGCTTCAGATCAGCACAGCTCTGGCCTTTGTGGCCATTTGGGGAGTGAACCAGTGGATATTAGACCTCTCTGTGTAACTGCCTCTCAAGTAAAAACGCTTAAATATTTATTACAGATTTATTTGGAAGAGTGACAGAAAGGGAGACCCTGCATCTGCTGCCACTCCCCGACTACCAGGTGTGGGTCATTCTGGAGCCAGGAGCCGACTCCGTGTGGGTCTACCCGCCTGCGCCTGGCTATAGGATGCGGCTTAGCCCGCAGGGCCACAATGCCAGCTCCCTTGTTGGATTCTTCTTTCACACCCTCGATGTCTGCAGGCAGGAGGAATCCTGGATCCCGGGGCCTCAGCGGCCACCACAGCCCATGCCACCATGATGCCATGCACTGGGGCGGGGCTGGGCTTTCCCTGTGCTCTGCCACAGACCCGAGACCCGCCCCCCCAAGCCAAACCACTGCTCACTCCAGGGGACCCCACCCCTAAGGAAAGACACAGAGCTAACATCCGCTTTTATTAGGAGGCAGTGGTAACCCTGAGGGGCGCCCAGACGGCCCATCCTGGACGGGAGAAGGAGCCACCTGCTCCCTGCCCCACCATCCCAGCCCCGGGATGGGTGTGGAGGAGAAGGTCCGGGGGCGGAGGGCGGGTGGGCGGTGCTGGCCTCACAGAGGCCTCATAAATACAGGGGCCGGAGGCTGGGAGTGCTGGAGCCACAGGGGCTGGGCGGGCCTGCATCAGGCAGCCTCCTGGTCCTGGGGGCCCCGGCTCGGCCTCCAGGCGGCACAGGGGGCTGGGCGGGCCCATGTCAGGCGGCCTCCTGGTCCTGGGGGCCCCGGCTTGGCGTCCAGCCGGCACAGGGGCTGGGCGGGCCCGTGTCAGGCGGCCTCCTGGTCCTGGGGGCCCCGGCTCGGCGTCCAGGCGGCACAGGGGCTGGGCGGGCCCGCGTCAGGCGGCCTCCTGGGTCCTCGGGGGCCCCGGCTCGGCGTCCAGGCGGCACAGGGGGCTGTCGTACACCATCTGCAGGTTCACCTTGTGGCCCACCAGCTCGCGGATGTTGTTGATGCCGTACTTGATCATCGTCGGGCTTGAGGGGCGGGGCAGGGGTAGCACTAGGTCAGGTCGTGTCGTTCCCACCCCCCACTCCCCGCTCAGAGCCCTCCCCAGGGCCCTGCACCACCTGTCACCTCCCTCCTTCCAGTCACACGGGCCTCCTCCAATTCCCACCCCAGGGCCTTTGCTCGGGGCTGCTGCCCTCTGCCTAGAACACACCCTTCCCCGGGTCTTTGTCCTGGCTCGTTCTGCTGCCGCCTCCCCCAGGCAGCCTTCCCTGACTACCTCCCCTCTTCTCTCCGGCCCTCCTGGCTTTGTTTTCGACACAGCTCTTGCTGCGTGGGCGCCCTCTAGACTTGACTTGCTGGGTGCTCACTAGGACTCTGGCTCCCCAGGGCTGACTGCTAAAGCTTCCTCCACGAGGGCAGCACACACCGTTCCAGGGAGAGGCCCCAGGCGATGACCGATACGTTCTCTGGGAGGCCCATGGGCAGCAGCATCTCCGGCCGGAAGATTCCGGAGTTCCCGACTTCCACCCACTTCTTCAGGCCTTGGGGTGGGGTGGGGGGGAGAGGACAGGGGCCCGCAGTGAATGAGGGAGGCGGGACCTGGGGGCGGGGCCTGCGGCCTCCCTCCCACCCTCCCTCCCCGCCCGGTGGCTGACCCTGGTGGTAGCTGAACACCTCCATGCTAGGCTCCGTGTAGGGGTTGTAGGCCGGCTTGAAGCGGAGCTGGGTGATTCCTGGAGGAGACAGGCAGGCAGGCAGGCAGGCTGGTGACGCGGGCACCGCCTGGTGTCCCTGCCCCTGCGCGCCCCGGCCCTGGCCGCCTGCTCACCCAGCTTGGTGAAGAACTCCCGCAGGACGCCCATGAGGTGGCCCAGGTGGAGCCCGTGGTCAGCCACCACGCCCTCGATCTGGTGGAACTCGGCCAGGTGCGTGGCGTCCAGGGTCTCGTTGCGGAACACACGGTCGATGGAGAAGTACTTGGCGGGGGTGAAGGGTTTCTGTGGGGGCGGGGAGAGGGGGGGTGGGCAGCGCCAGGCCCGGCGCAGGCGGGGGTTAGGAGGACGGCAGGGCAGCGGGACAGCGGGTACCACCCCAGGCCCCACCCCCATCCCCCGCCAGCCCCGCACCTGCGCCAGGCGGTACAGGGAGCAGGCAGGGGTCCGGAGGAGGACGGCAGGGCAGCGGGACAGCGGGTCCCCCTCTGCAAGCGCCGCTCCGGCCCCACCCCCATCCCCAGCTGGCCCCGCCCCCGGCAGCCCCGCACCTTCTGCGCCAGGCGGTACAGGGCGCGGGCGCTGGCCGCCGTCGTGTGCGTCCGCAGCAGGTTCTTCTGGGCCTCCTCCAACTTCCAGTTGTACTTGTACCTTCGGGAGGGCGAGACCGGAAGTCCACGCGAGGGCTCGGGCGGGGACCCTCCCAGGCGGGGACCCTCCCCCTCCCTCCCCCTCCCTCCCCTGCACCCCCCCCACCTGCCTCACTCACCCCTGCGAGCCGTAGCCGCCCTGGGAGTGCGTGCGTTTCACCCGCTGCACGTAGTCCATGGGCAGCTGGAGGGCCTCGGCGGGATCTGGGCGGGACAGAGCACCCTGGTCACTTTCGGTGGCCTCGGCGACCTGAGAGGCACCCGCTCTCTCACCCCGCAGCCTGGGAACCCGGGCTCAGCCGCGTCCCTTCTCTGCCTAGAACCCTCCATAGCTCCCAGCTTCCCTGGAAAAACAGCGCAAGTCCTCCCTTCCCACTCCAGGCGCCGGCATTTCCTGACGATGTTTCAGCCACAGGTCCTTTGCACTGGCTGTCGGCTCTGCCCGGGGCTCTTCTTCCCCAAATATGGTCCCCTCCCTCTCTACTTCCTTAGGTCTATTGCTCAACCCAAGACCTACTGACACGGACAGCTACAGAGGGGACAGCAGGGGACGCCGGCACGCAGATTGGAATGCCAGTTGGAGTCCCGGCGGCCCTGTCCCTCACCCAGCTCCCTGCCTTGCGCCTGGCCGAGGCAGTGGGTGAGGACTTGAGTGCCTGAGCCCAGGGTGGAGCTCCTGGCTCCTGGGCTTTGGTCTGGCTCAGCCCTGGCTGCTGGGGCCATCTGGGGAGTGACCCAGTGGATGAAGACCTCTCACTTTCTGTGTCACTCTGCCTTTCTGTATTCATTTACATGAAAGACAGAGTGACAGAGAGAGAGGGGGAGAGACAGAGGAAGCTCTTCCACCTGCTGGTTCACTCCCTAGATGGCCACAACAGCTGGGGCCAGGCTGAAGCCAGGCGCTCCATCCGGGTCTCCCACGCGGGTGCAGGGGCCCAAGCACTTGGGCCATCCTCCACTGCTTTCCCAGGCCACAGCAGAGGGCTGGGTCAGAAGTGGAGCAGCTGCGACTCGAACCAGTGCCCATATGGGATGCCGGCACTGCAGGTGGCAGCTTTACAAATAAACCTTTAAAAGATTAAACTGACAGCCACGCCTTACCCTGCCACACATGCACACCCGTGCCCGTTCCCCCTGCTGCAGGTACCCTGGCTGGCTCACGGCACTAACAGTCTTTGGTGCACACAGGGGAGCGTCCCAGGGGGAGCACCTGCCCCTCTCTTTCCTGGGACCCCATTCTGGTGTCCTGGAAAAGCCTGAGATTGAATCCCAGCTCCAGCACAAGCAAGCTGTGCGACACCCGGCTGACAGTGCCACTTCCCGCGGCGGGCAGGAAGGCTGGGTGGCCTCGCCTGCCCTCCTGGGCGGAGGGGGTGGCCACAGCTGCCTCATGCAAGTGCACGTGGTGGCAAGGTCGGGGAAGGGCAGAAAGAGGCGGGGCTCAGAACAACGTGAGTGTAGCCTGCTGGGAAGAGCTGGTGGACACAGTTCTCAGCAGCAGGCACAGCACAAGCAAAGGCCCTGGGGTGGGCAGGGCAGAACAGACTGGGAGGAAGGTGGGCAGGATCAGTTCCTGCAGGCCTCGGCTGGCCACACCAAGGGCGGGTGCCCTGGCTCCCTCCACCCCCGCGGACGGGGACTGGGACCCCAGAGGCTGGCCCACCTCGCAGAAAGAAGGTGTCGTGCTGGTCGCGGGCCGGGTGCTGCTGGGGCTGGAAGAGGGCGTCGAAGTTCCAGAAGGAGCTCTCGATGAAGTTGTCGGTGGGCATCTCGGTGAACCTGGGTGGGGAGGGGGTGCAGCCTTACTGCCCTGCCTGCCCCTCCCCGCGGCCATGCTGGCCCCGCCCCTGGCCCCGCCCCCACCCCGTGCTCACCCCATCTCCAGGAAGATCTGGCGGAACTGGGAGCGGACCTTGAGCAAGGGGTGTAGGTGGCCGCTGTCCGGCAGGATGCCGCGGGCCAGGAAGTTGTAGGGCTTGAAGGGCAGGTCCCGCCAAGAGCCACTGCGGAGGGAGGCGGGGTTCATGGGCTGGGCGGGGCCTGGGGAGGGTTGCCCGCCCCGCCCCTCACCTGCCTCAGCCCCGCCCCCTCGACCCTGCCCCTCACCTGCCTAGGTCCCGCCCCTAATCAGCCTCAGCCCTGCCCCTCACCTGCCTTGGCCCCGCCCACTGCCGGCCTCAGCCCCGCCCCGGCCCCGCCCCTCACCTGGCGATCATCTCCGGGCTCAGCTCCGTCTCCTGCTTGGAGACGCTGGTGCTAAAGGCGCTGCCTTTGCTCACCCAGTAGGTCTTCAGGGTCCTGTGGCCAGAGGCAGGGAGGGGACGGCGCTGTCACCTCCTCGGGAGGCCTTTCTCTCGGGCGCCACCCACTCAGGTCAATGCCCTCCCGAGAGCCTGTATTCTCCCTCTCACACAGTCGGTCAACACACACTTGCTAAGCAGTGGGTGCTGGGGCACAGCATTGGCTGCAGTCCCGGCTACCCTGCGTCCAGCCAGCTCGGGGCAGGTGCATTCGGAGAGGAGGCAGGGATGGTCCGTGGACTTGGATCCCTGCCACCCACGCGGGAAGCCCGGGTGCATGGCGTTCCTGGCTCCTGGCTTTGACCTAGCCTAACCCCAACTGTTGAGGGCATCTGGGAAGTAAACCAGCAGATGTTAGATCTTTCTCTCTCCTTGTCGTTCTGCCTTTCAAACACATAAACATTTTAAAAAACAGCCAGGGCCGGCCGGCGCCGCGGCTCACTAGGCTAATCCTCCGCCTAGTGGCGCCGGCACACCAGGTTCTAGTCCCGGTCGGGGCGCCGGATTCTGTCCCAGTGGCCCCTCTTCCAGGCCAGCTCTCTGCTGTGGCCAGGGAGTGCAGTGGAGGATGGCCCAGGTGCTTGGGCCCTGCACCCCATGGGAGACCAGGAAAAGCACCTGGCTCCTGGCTCCTGCCATCGGATCAGCGCGGTGCGCCGGCCGCAGCGGCCATTGGAGGGTGAACCAACGGCAAAAGGAAGACCTTTCTCTCTGTTTCTCTCTCTCACTGTCCACTCTGCCTGTCAAAAAAAAAAAAAAAAAAAAAAAAAAGAGAGAAAAACAGCCAGGGCCAGCATTGTGGCTTAACGCGTTGAGCTACCGCCTGCAGCGCCGGCATCCCAGGTGGGCGCCGGTTCGAGTCCTGGCTGCTCCTCTTCCCATCCAGCTCTCTGCTATGGCCTGGGAAAGCAGTGGAAGATGGCCCAGGTGCTTGGGCCCTGCACCCGTGTGGGAGAGCCGGAAGAAGCTCCTGGCTCCTGGCTTTGGCCTGGCCCAGCCCCCATCTCTGTCTCCCATGTGGGTGGCAGGGGCCGAGATCAGCCATTGGCACCGCCTGCTGGGGTCTGCATTAGCAGGAGGGTGGAATGGGAGCAGAGCCAGGCATGGAACCCAGCGCCGTGCTGTGCGGTGGGGGCGCCCGAACCACTAGGCCAAACCTCCCCTATTCGGCACTCTGCCCCAGGGGCTGTTTTATAGACAAGGAAAATGTCTCTGTCTGTCTGTTGCAAGGGGACTTCAGCCTGTGACGGCGGAGCCCCCAGCTTGCTCCAGCCCAAAGGAGCATGCGCGGGGCTTTCGCTGAACTCAGGACTGTGAAAGGGTCTCTCAAGGCACAAGGAGGGTGGAGATGAGGAATGAGGGGCTTCTGTGGATCTCAAGGTGGAGGGGGCGTCAGGGTGCCCATCCCAGGTGTCCCGCGAGCAGAGGCCGGACGCTGGAAACTGCCTTACAGATCGATGGGAGGTTGCGTCTGCAATGGCAGCATGTGCAAAGGCCCTGGGGTCACGGGCACTTAGCACCCTGTGCTTCTCAGCTGGGAGGACGGGCGGCCCCCCGCAGCCCCCGTGGCCCCGCTCACACTTCCGTCAGCAGCTTCCTCTTCCTGAGCTCACTCCGCTCCTTCTCGCCCAGCTTCTCCGCCTGCCCCCGCTGCACCAGCTGCAGTCGCCGCTGCACCTCGTCCTCCACGCTGTCCACCTGCCACGCACACGGGAGGAAAGGCATGAGGGGCCGCAGGAGGCGGTGAGGGGCGCCCGTGGGCCCCGTCCGCCTGCAGGGGACAAGAACTCACCACTCGGAACACGCGGGGCCCGTCCGCTGCGCTCTTGTCCACGCGGATCCACTTGTTGGACATGGCCTTGCTAAAGCCCACCTTGCCACTGGGCAGCCGCTGCGGGAGGGAAGGCTGTGGGCGGGGCGCCAGAGGCACCTCCACCCCGTCACCTCCCGCCACCCCACCCCACCCCAGCCTCCTGGGGAGGGGGGCCCTACCATGAGCTCGCTCTGGGCCAGCCCCTCAGAGGGGACACTGCGGAACACCCGGGCCTCATGGCTGCCCTCCCGGGCAATCTCCTCGCCCTCAGCTGTCAGCTCCCAGCGCTTGGTAGAGCGAAGGGCGGCCTCGATGACCTGCAGGGGGCGCGGGCAAGGGCGGGGATTAGGTTTGGATCCCGGCTGTTCGGCCAAAAGGCAGCATCACAGAGGAAGAGAGAGACAAAGAGGTCTTCCACGCACTAGTCCACTCCCCAGATGGCTGCAACAGCCAGGGCTGGGCCAAGCTGAAGAGCCAGGAGCCAGGAGCTCCATCTGGTCTCCCATATGGGCAACAGGGACCCAAGCACTTGGGCCATCACCTGCTGCCTCCTGGATGCACTAGCCGGGGGCCGGATTGGAAGCGGCGCAGCCACAGATGGAGGAATTGCCAGCTGCCTGCTTAAGCCACTGGGTCCCACTGGCTTCCTGGTGACAGACTGTAAGCTCCCAGATTTCTGTCCCGGTTTCTGGGTCTACCTCTCACTGCTGGGAAGTGTCAGGAGGACCTGGAAGTCGGCATTTCCAACCAGAGAGCCAAGGTTCAAGATCATGCACACAGGGGTGAGGCTGGGGGGGAGGGGGGCACGGCTCTGTCACCTCAGCAGACTTGCTTCACCTCTCTGAAAAACTTTCTCCTCCAGAAGAAGAGGAGGTGATGGGCTTTACCACAGAGAAGTAGGTCTTTGGGGGTAATTACTCGAGAGGCAGAGAGAGAGAGAGAGAGAGAGAGAGAGGTCTTCCACCCGCTGGTTCACTCCCCAAATGGCCACAATGGCCAGAGCTGGGCTGATCCGCAGCCAGGAGCCAGGAGCTCCCTCCAGGTCTCCCACGTGGGTGCAGGGACCCAAGGACTGGGGCCATCTTCTTTTGCTTTCCCAGGCCATAGCAGAGAGCTGAATTGGAAGTGGAGCACTGGGGACTCAAAACAGCGCCCATATTGGGTGCTGGTGCCACAGGCAGGGGCTTAGCCTACAACACGCAGCGCCAGACCCCTATTGCTACTATTACGGTCATTAGGTAGGACCATGTTAAATTGTCACCCTACAGGCCAGTGCTGTGACGAAGCAGGTTAATCCTCCACCTGCGGTGCCGGCAATCCATATGGGCGCCTGTTTGAGTCCTGGCTGCTCCACTTCCGATCCAGCTCTCTCTCTGCTATGGCCTGGGAAAGCAGTGGAAGATGGCCCAAGTCCTTGGGCCCCTGCACCCGCGTGGAAAACCCAGTGGAAGCTCCTGGCTTTGGATCGGCGCAGCTCCGGCTGTTGCGGCCATCTGGGGAGTGAACCAGTGGATGGAAGACTCTCTCTCTCTCTCTCTCTGTAACTCTGCCTCTCAAATAAATACATAAAATCTTTTTTTTTTAATTTTTTTGACAGGCAGAGTGGATAGCGAGAGAGAGAGACAGAGAGAAAGGTCTTCCTTTTGCAGTTGGTTCACCCTCTAATGGCCGCCGCGGCCATCGCGCTGCGACTGATCCGATGGCAGGAGCCAGGTACTTCTCCTGGTCTCCCATGGGGTGCAGGGCCCAAGGACTTGGGCCATCCTCCACTGCACTCCCTGGCCACAGCAGAGAGCTGGCCTGGAAGAGGGGCAACGGGGACAGAATCCGGCGCCCCGACCGGGACTAGAACCCGGTGTGCCGGCGCCGCAAGGCGGAGGATTAGCCTAGTGAGTCGCAGCGCAGGCCATAAAATCTTTAAAAAATAAAAAAGTCACCCTCTGTGACCAACACAAAGGCATCGTTCAAGGCGCTGTGGTCCCCATGCGCTGTTACTCCAGTCTTTTTCCCTGAAGGCTCTGCAGGCTGAATGCCTAGTTTCAGATCTAAGTCCTTTTTAGTGACAACGCTCAAATTGTTGATCCAGGAGCAGGTGTTGTGGCACGGCAGGTGGAGCCGGCAGCTAGAGATGCCGGCATCCGGTATGGGAGTGCCAGTTCAAGCCCCGGCTGCTCCACTTCCGATCCAGCTCCCTGTCAATGTGCCTGGGAAAACAGCAGAAGATGGCCCAAGTGCTTGGGCCCCTGCACCCACGTGGGAGACCCAGAAGAAGCTCCTGGCTTTGGCCTGGCCCAGCCCCAGCTGTTATGGCCATTTGGGGAGCAAACCAGCGGATGTAAGATCTCTCGTTTGCTCTTTGTCACTCTGCCTTTCAAATAAATACATAAATCTTTTAAAAATAAATAAATAAAATAAAACTACCGACCTACACTAAGCATCGGCTGTCACATCTACGAAGTGGGGATAATGGCCATGCCATCGTCCTACAACTATAGCGAGAACTAGACGAGCGAGCACAGAACACGCGCGCTCCGTGAACAGACAGCCGCGATCCTGGCCTCGCGGATCGGGCCCCCTGGGACACCGCACCTGCACCTGCTCATCCCCCCCAACTCCAATTGCCTCACCACAGCCAGACACCAGGCCCCCTAGCGTGGGGGCTGTGCGACCTCTGACGTCACCCCCTGGTCTCCAGGCCCGCCCCTTATCAGACGGGCTCCCCACCTGCCATAGCTCCCCAGTACCCCTGCCACAGCTTGTCATTCTGGCTGTGGGGTCTCTCCCCCGCGTCGTCCCCTCCAAGTCCCTGCTATGGGTCCCTCAAGTGCCCAGGCCTCAAAGATGGCCCGACCCGATTCGGCTGTCACTTCCCGGACCCCCAAGGTTGGGTCAGCTGTCACCGCTAGGGTTCCCTGCTCACTCTGGTCCCTTTCAGCATCCCGACCCCAGACCACAACCTCCACCAGGGCAACGAGCGCTTTGTCCTCATCCGCCACGGCCCGGGTCCCCCGCCTCCACGCTACGCAGAGCGTGCGCCTCACATTGCAAATGGGACATCCGTGCGTCCGGGCCTCTCCCGGGGGTAGGCACAAACACAATGCACCCTACCCAGGGCTGAGGGGGCGTTCGGCCTGGAGGCAGGGCCTTCCTGGGACTTGCAAGGTGCAAAAAGCCAAGAGGCGGCCCCGCATCGCGCGCCCGGCTCACCTCGCCCAACGCCTGCAGGCTCTTCACGGCGCCCACGACCGCCTGGTGCTCCACGCCCAGCTGAGCTGCCAGCTCCGCGCTGTCCAGGCCGCCATCGGCGTTCTCCAGCCGCCTCAGCAGCTGCTCCGCTACAGGACCGTCCGCCATGGCGGCTCCCAGCACGCTCGGCGTGTTCCAGCCTCGACCTGGGGGTGGGGCTTAAGAAACCGGAATCGGAAACGGCGCCCGGAGCGTGTCGGCGCCATCATGAGTGTGTCGCGGGGCACTGTGCGGGGGCTGGAAGCGCCGCCATCGTGAGTGTGGCGACGCGGCCGCCAAAGGGTGCAAAGGATTCAAGTCTCCACCTCCGCCCTGGCTGGACCCGCGGCGTCTGGTTGACCAGAGAGGTAAAATGGACAACCCCAAAGTTAGAAACACAGTTGCGCGTTCAGTTTCATGCAACCCCACTTCTAGCGGGCTATGTGACCTTGGACTTCACCCTCTATGGGCCCCCCCTCCCAACCTGATGCCCTTTGGGCATTCTGCCTTGTCCTGGGGGGGGGGGGGAGGGCGGTTGCACGGTGGGCTGCAGAGATTGTCATTCTGCTAATGGCAGCTGTCTTCTCAAAGCGAGGCCGGGTGGGGACTAGACTCATTTATAGAAAGGCGAGAGACAGCTAAGGCACCTGTGGTACCAGCGACCGGTCAGGTGCAGAGCTAAGCGCTTCGGATCTGTTATGTCATTTCTCCCCAGAGCTTTATGATGTAGGAGGGCACTGCAGAAAAGCACAGCAGTGAAGCCGCATGGCGACAGTCGCGGCCCATATCCCCATATCGGAGTGTCTGGGAGTGAATTCCACCTCCGCTTCCGATCCGGCTTCCTGCTAGGGTGCCTGGGAGACAGCCATTGATGACTCAAATACTTGGGTCCTGCCACCCGCATGGGAGACCCGGATGGAGCTCCCGGGCACGGGTCAGGGCCTTGGGGACCTGGTGCACCCGCATGGGAGACCCGGATGGAGCTCCCGGGCACGGGTCAGGGCCTTGGGGACCTGGTGCACCCGCATGGGAGACCCGGATGGAGCTCCCGGGCACGGGTCAGGGCCTTGGGGACCTGGTGCACCCGCATGGGAGACCCGGATGGAGCTCCCGGGCACGGGTCAGGGCCTTGGGGACCTGGTGCACCCGCATGGGAGACCCGGATGGAGCTCCCGGGCACAGGTCAGGGCCTTGGGGACCTGGTGCACCTGCATGGGAGGCCCGGATGGATTTGAGATATCTTCTGCTGCTTTTCCAGGCCACAGCAGATAGCTGGATCGGAAGTGGAGCAGCTGAGACTCGAACCTGTGCCCATATGGTATGCCGGCACTAAAGTGGTGGCTTTACCCGCTATGTCACAGTGCCGGCCCCTGGTTCACTCCTCAAATGCCCACACCACCGGGGCTGGGTCAGACATAGGCCAGGAGCCAAGACTGCCATCCGGGTCTCCCAAGCTCTTGAACCATCGCCCACTGCCTCCCAGATGTACTAGCAGGCCGTTGGATCAGAGAGGCAGAGGTGGGGGTCCTAGGCACCCACTGGCTCACTCCCCAAATGGCCACAATGGCCGGAGCTGGGCCGAGCCAAAGCCAGGAGCCAGGAGCTTCTTGGGCCATCTTCTGCTGCTTTCCTAGACCATCAGCAGAGAGCTGGATGGGAAGTGGAGCAGCCGGGACTCAAACTGACGCCCATATGGGATGCCGCAGTTTTACTGACTACACCACAGTGCCGACCCCCCTCCCACCTTTTAAGGATTTGAGGGGGCCGGCACTGTGGCACAGTAGGTTAATCCTCCGCCTGCGGTGCCGGCATCCCATATGGGTGCCGGTTCGAATCCCGGCTGCTCCACTTCCCATCCAGCTCTCTGCTATGGCCTGGGGAAGCAGTGGAAGATGGCCCAAGTCCTTGGGCCTCTACACCCATGTGAAAGACCCAGTGGAAGTTCCCAGCTCCAGGCTTCAGATTGGCCCAGCTCTGGCCGTTGAGGCCATTTGGGGAGTAAACCAATGGATGGAAGACCTCTCTCTCTCTCTCTTCCTTCTCAATGTCTGTAACTCTACCTCTCTAAGAAATAAATAAAGTCTTTAAAAAAAAAAAAAGATTTATTTTAAGGAGCAGTAGAGAGATAGAGGGAAAGACAGAGAAAAAGAGAGATCTTCTGTCTGCTGGTTCACTCCCCAAAATGGCCACAACAGCCCAGGGCTTGGCCACTGCTAAGGCAGGAACCTGGAGCCCCATCTGGGTCTCCTATGCGGGTGGCCAGGGCCCAAGTACTCGAGCCAACTTCTGCTGCCTTCCCAGGGGCCGTTGTGGGAAGCTGTGGCCCTGATGTCATATGGCAGCTTTGCAGGCAGCGGCTGAAGCCCTGCGCCACAACGCTGGGCCCGAGTTGCTTCCTCTTTCTGTGCCTTTAGTGTCTTTTCCCCAGTGGAGATGACATGAATTAAGTGACATGATGTCCACACATGTCCTTGCTGATAGGGAGTTTAAGACACACACACACACACACACACACGCGTTTATTCGAGAGACAGAGAGCAAAGGGGCGGGGCCTGAAGCCAGGAGCCTGGAACTCAATCCAGGTCTCCCATGGGCAGTGTGGCAGGGACCTAAGTACTTGAGCCATCACAGCCACCTCCGAGGGTGGGCATTAGCAGGGAACTGATATTAGAAGCCAGAGCCTAGGCACTCTCTTATGGAACTTCGGCATTTAGAGCTGGGCCAATCCGAAGCCAGCAGCCAGGAGCTTCTTCCAGGTCTCCCTCGCAGGTGCAGGGGCCCAAGGACTTGGGCCATCTTCTACTGCTTTCCCAGGGGTATTAGCAGGGAGCTGGGTCAGAAGAGGAAGCAGCCAGGCGCCCATATGGGATGCCTTTGCCACAGGGGGAGGCTTAGATTTCTGTGCCAGAGCGCCAGCCCCCTAGCAAGTAGCTTTTAAGTTGGGAGGAAACAAGATGGGTAGTCCCCACCCTCCAGCAGGAAGTTCCAAACCCACGTGTCTTGGGCAGGTCAGTAGTGGGCCTGGGAGTCAACTTGGACTTGGCCATCTTCCGGGGGGGGGGGGGGGCAGCAGGTGGGATGCTATTGTTTGGGAGAAAGAGTAGAGCCCCCAGGTCCCCCCCCCCACTTGTCTTTCTTCCTCTTTCTGGGTCTCCCCCACGGGCAGGGAAGGGAGAGGTAGGGAAAGGCATTGTCGGTCCCCCATGCCCCTGGAGACCCAGGAGCCCGGCCCACGCCCCCAGAACCGTATCTTCCCTACCGTCTGTGTCTTCCCCCCCCCTTCCCAAAGGGAACCCCCTACCCCTACCCTCTCGCCTATGGCCGTTTAATTGCAAAAGCGAGGCTGTTTGTGGCAGACCACAAGAAGGGAGGACCCGCTTGATTTTTTTTCTTATTTATTTACAAGTCACAATTACAGACCGGGGTAGGGGGGCATGTTCCATCTGCTGGTTGGAGCCGGGCACTTCCTCCAGGTCACCCACGTGCCCACGCCATCTTCCACTGCTTTTCCAAGCACATTAGCAAGGAGCTGGATCGGAAGTGGAGCAGCCGGGACTCGAACCGGCGCCCATGGAGGGTGCGGGCGCTGCAGACCCCGGCTTACAAGCCCCTTTCCACGACCGGCAGAGCATGACTGCCATCAGGGGAGCCACAGCCTCCAGCCTCCTCTTTGACCCCTCTTGCAGTTCCGCCCCCTCTGCGCGTGCACAGCCGTAAAAAAGAAAAAAAAAATCTTTAAAAAAACAAACTTGACAGAGGTTTCCTACCAGATAGCATCTGCACCAGGTCGCCACCCCTGGCTTTTGTGCACCACCGAGAGTTCAGAAACGAAGCGACTTGCCCCGGGCCACCCAGCAGCTGGCTGACAGGTGCCAGGGGCACCGGGGTGCAGCCCCCGCGGAAGGGGGGCCCCAAGCTGGGCGGGAGAAACAGTTCACGTCTGAACGCAGGTCCCCCACATGCAGGGCAGGCAGCGGGACGGAAGAGCCTTGCCCAGGCCGCCACGCGTCGGGATAGGGGTAGGGTCCCGGCGCCCGGACACCTGCGCCCGCGCGCGGTCTCCAAAGCGCCCCGTGGGGAGCCCGAAGCGCGCGCGAGCCGCCGAGGGCGGGGTCCGGCTGGGGTGCAGTCACGTGACCTGCCCGGAGCGGGGGCTCGCGGCCCCCACCCCTCCAGTAGGCGTCCCCCACAACGCGTGGTCGACCGTCATTGGCCGGTTATGCGGCCAATAGAAATCGGCCATCTGGGAACCCAGCGTTCCGAGGCACAACCTGACGTGCTGGGCCGACCGTCACCCAATGGGTAGGGAGAGCGGTGGCTGCAGACCAATGATAAGGTGGACGGGGCGGGCCTAGAGGCCGGGTCAGGTTGGTGTGAGGGGGCGGGCGGGTATAAAAGCCCTCAGCCGGCGGCGGCGTCCGTCCGTACTGCAGAGCCGCTGCCGGAGGATCGTTTTAAAGGGCCCGCGAGCCGCCGCCCCCTCGGCCCGCCATGCTGCTCCCTGTGCCGCTGCTGCTCGGCCTGCTCGGCCTGGCCGCCGCCGAGCCCGTCGTCTACTTCAAGGAGCAGTTTCTGGACGGAGGTAACGCCGGGGCCCTGGCTCGCCCGGGTCCCCCATAGCCCGGGCCCGCGGTGCGCGCGGCCCTGTAATTACCGCTCCGAGAGGACCAACACGGCGCGGCCCCGGGGGACTCGGAGCCGCGGGCGATCCGCCTCTCGCCTCCCCGGGGGAGTGTGGGGGACGCAGTTGCCGCTCCTGGCGGGAGTTGGGGTTCGCCCAGAGGTTGCCTCGAGACACCCCGGGGGGAGATCGCCGCTCCTGCCTAACTCCCCCCCACCGCACACACCTTGCAGCTCCTGGCAGGTGTTTGGATGGATGGGCGCTGGGGATGTGGGGGGAGAGAGGGTGGTCGGCCTGCCCTGCCCCTGTGACGCCCCCCCACCTCCTCTCAGATGGGTGGACCGAGCGCTGGATCGAATCCAAACACAAGTCCGATTTTGGCAAATTCGTCCTCAGTTCGGGCAAGTTCTACGGCGATCAGGAGAAAGATAAAGGTGAGGTGCCCGGGAGTCGCGTGGGGCTCGGCTTGTTGGAAGGAGCAGTGGTTAGCGCCTCTCCCGCAGGACCAGGGCAGGTGCAGGGGGTGTGTTAGGGAGGGTCCTTGGGATCTGACTCTGACCCTGACCCCGACCCCGACCCCGCCCGCTCCCGTGCCCTCCCAGGGCTGCAGACCAGCCAGGACGCCCGCTTCTACGCCCTGTCGGCCCGATTCGAGCCGTTCAGCAACAAGGGCCAGCCACTGGTGGTGCAGTTCACCGTGAAACACGAGCAGAACATTGACTGCGGGGGCGGCTACGTGAAGCTGTTTCCGGCCGGCCTGGACCAGAAGGACATGCACGGGGACTCTGAGTACAACATCATGTTTGGTGAGGGGCGGAGACGCACCCCTGAGCCGGCCAGCCCCGCGGGGCTCCCCGAGAGCCTGCAGACGGCCCTGGGGTTGGGGGGGACACCTAAGGGACTGGGTTGCAGCCAGCGGAGGTCCTGGTGCTCACATCCGGGGACTTCCTCATTGAGTTCTGGAGCCGATTGTGTTTGAGGGCGAGATGTCTTCCCTTTTGGAAAGAGAGAGGGTGGGGGCACTGAGCCCACTCCCTGTCCCCTCCCCCACCCCAGGTCCTGACATCTGTGGCCCCGGCACCAAGAAGGTTCACGTCATCTTCAACTACAAGGGCAAGAACGTGCTGATCAACAAGGACATCCGTTGCAAGGTGCTTGCCCCCCGCCGTGGGTGTGGCCAGAGGGGTGGCCCGGGCAGCGGTGGCCGCGGGTGGGCGGGGCCCGCTCACCACCCGCCCGCCCCCAGGACGACGAGTTCACACACCTGTACACCCTGATCGTGCGGCCGGACAACACGTATGAGGTGAAGATTGACAACAGCCAGGTGGAGTCGGGCTCCCTGGAGGATGACTGGGACTTCCTACCCCCCAAGAAGATAAAGGACCCAGATGCCTCGAAGCCCGAAGACTGGGACGAGCGGGCCAAGATCGACGACCCCACGGACTCCAAGCCCGAGGTGGCTGCTGGGGCCCAGGGCAGATAGCGTGTGGCGGGTGGGGGACGTGTGTGGCGGGCAGGCACGGGGCGTGTGCTCAGCTGGCCTCACGCACGGGTCTCGACCCCCCAGGACTGGGACAAGCCCGAGCACATCCCCGACCCGGACGCGAAGAAGCCCGAAGACTGGGACGAAGAAATGGACGGAGAGTGGGAGCCGCCGGTGATTCAGAACCCCGAGTACAAGGTGTGCCGCGGGGTCTTGGGCAGGTGGGGGCTCTCCGTGGGGCGCGCGCCCGCTTCCACTCACCCCTCTGTGTATCCTCCCCACCCCCCAACACACACACACAGGGTGAGTGGAAGCCGCGGCAGATCGACAACCCCGATTACAAAGGCACCTGGATCCACCCCGAAATCGACAACCCCGAGTACTCGCCCGACGCTAACATCTATGCCTACGACAGCTTTGCCGTGCTGGGCTTGGACCTCTGGCAGGTGAGATGGCGGGGTGGCCCTCGGGGCTCCGGGGCACCCAGGAGGAGAGGGACCCGTAGACCCGACCTCTTTCCTGAAGCTCCGGTCCTGGTCTGTGGCTGCGGGGCCCTTGCAGAAGCCCCCCTCCCCCCAGAAGGCCTGCTCCCTGTGCTCCCCCCAAGTCCACTGGTTGACCTAGAAGGTCATTGTCATCCGCTCACCTGCTAGAAAGTTGAGCTGGGGCAGGACGGGTGGGGCGGGAGTGGGAGCAGTCCTGGGTGCTCGACTTCCCATCCAGCTTCCTGCAAGTGCACCTGGGAGGCAGAAGATGATGACCCAAGTGCTTGGGTCCCTGCCACGCACATGGGAGACCTGGGATGGGTTCCAGGCCCCTGGCTGCGGGGGGTGGGGGGGCACCCACAGATGAGGATGGATTCCTCTCTCCCCTTTTCCTCTCTTGCTGTGTTTTTTAAATAAATGAGTATGTAAGGGAGGGAAAAAAAGACGTAGCTGGGACTGAATGTAGGTCCTGTAGTCAGTCCCTGAGCCGCTGGTGAGCAAGGGAGTGAGTGCCCATCTCCCCCATGAAGCAGCTGAGGTGTTTGTAGGGAGGCGATGGCGAGTCACTCAGGGTCGCGCAGACAGGTCCCGGTGGGGCAGTGGCTGGGACCCCAGCCCCCCGCCGCCAGGTGCCAGCAGCTCGCCCTGTGATGGATTCCGGGTGGGCGGGCGGTGCCCGCTCTGACCGCCTGTCCCCTGCGTTCCATTCGTTGCGCAGGTCAAGTCGGGCACCATCTTCGACAACTTCCTCATCACCAACGATGAGGCGTACGCCGAGGAGTTTGGCAACGAGACGTGGGGCGTCACCAAGGTGGGGGCCGGGGCGCGGGCTGGGGGGCGGGGCGGGGTGGGGTGGGGACCAGGCGCTGGCTGACCTCTGCTGTCCGCGTGCCCGGCAGACGGCCGAGAAGCAGATGAAAGACAAGCAGGACGAGGAGCAGCGGCTGAAGGAGGAGGAGGAGGAGAAGAAGCGGAAGGAGGAGGAGGAGGCCGAGGAGGACGAGGAGGACAAGGACGACAAGGAGGACGAGGATGAGGACGAGGAGGACAAGGACGAGGAGGAGGAGGAGGCGGCCGCCGGCCAGGCCAAGGACGAGCTGTAGAGAGGCCTCCAGGGCCGCCCGAGCCCTGAGCGCTCGCGCCGCAGAGCCAAATAATGTCTCTATGAGACTCGAACTTTCTCCCCCACCTCTCCCAGGCAGGTTCAGATTCGGGGTGGGTTATTTTGGTTTTGTCCCCCCTCCCCCCATTTTTTTTTTTTTTTACTGGCGTTTGATCTTTGATTCTCCCCGTAAAGCCCCCTCCCCGTCTCTCTCAATCAGCATCTTCCCCTTCCTCCCTGGGTGCCCTGCTCTTTCCCTCAGATGTGTTAGGCCACCCTCTGTAACCCCCAGGAGTGGGGAGCGGTGTGGAGACGAAGCCCCCCCAGGCTGGAGCCTCCCGGGGAGGGGTGGGGGTGGGGGGAGATGGCAGGAGAAAGAGGGGGACGCCTCCGGCCACCCCCCTCAGCCTGCACTGAGGAGGAAGTGGGCTCCCGCCCCCTTGTCCCCCAGGACCGGGCCACTTGCTGGGTGGGGGCAGTGGGTTCCAGCTCGGCTCACACTGCGAATGTAAGAACTTCAAACAAAATTTCTATTAAATTAAGTTTTGTGTCTCCCTCCCGTGTCTCCTTCTGGGGGGCAATGGGACATGGGCACCAAAGGTGGCCTCTTGGGGCGGGAGGCTTGTTCTTGGAGCCAGTGGAGTTAAGGCTTGAGTCGAGGATCACAGGGGTCCTGGGCTATCCCACGCCCCCCCCCCCTCCCCGCCAACAGGAAAAGGGCTGGGAGCGTCCCAGGTACCAACTGGGCGCTCTGCACCAGCCTGACTAGTATATTGGTTGTAGATACTCAGCTCCATGAATGAGGAAACCCAGGTCCAGGTGTTTGAGGGCAGGGATTACACAGCCTTGCCCCCTGGACCCACGGGCTTCGGGGGCCATCTGGGAAGGGGGTGGACCCAAGGTGGAGGGAGCAGATTGAGTGGGTGCCGAGACAGAGAAGGTGGAGGGCTCTGGAGGGTGGGAGGGCGCCCCTCCATGTCCCTTGGGGGCAGTAGGGGGAAGCAGGAAGCCGTCAACAGCCTGGGAGACCTTGCTGGAAGCTTGTAAGGCTGAGGCTTGGCGTGTAGGGAGAAAAGCGGGGTTGGGGGTGGAGGGGTGTCCAGCTTGGGCGGCAGCATTGAGAAAAGCCAGGTATGGGTCAGGTTAGGGAGCCGGGGTGTTAACCACAGCTCCCTACCTCCAGGCACCGCCCCTGGGTCTGAATCCTAACCTCACCTCCATCCAGTCACCACCGCGGCACCATCTTCAGTTTTGGGCACCCTCGAGTCCCTGTCTGTCTTGCACTGGCCTTACATAAGCCTTGACTTCGGATGGCCCTGCAGGGTTCCGGCCAGGGTGGCCAGCCCATAAGGAAGCTCCTTGGGAGTAGGCAGAAAGTGCAAACAAAAGCTTGACTAGGGCCTGGCTGCAAGATGCCAATCCGGCTTCCCGTTAGGCTGCAGGTGATGGTCCAAGTGGGACACCCGGATTCAGTTCCGGGTTGTTGGCTGGCATTTAGGGAAGAGACCCAGCGGATGGAAGCCTTAATACATGGCGGGAAGAAATTTACATTAGAGACATGAATGTTAAATAGTAAGTGAGAAAAAATGTAGTCAAAATCATCCACCAAAACGACAGCGGAGCCATGTTGCGGCCACATGACGTCACCGCTAGCGGGCATGGCGTCACCCAGGAAGCCTGAAGCCGCCTGCAACGCGGGCTTTAGTCTGCGCATGCGTGGCCCCGGTGGCCTCGCGTGCGCATGCCCACCGAAGCCGAAGGGTCGCGCTGGGGTCACGTGCCTCGGTGGTCAGCGCGCGCGCCGCCTGCCCCGGAAGCGGTCGGCGCGCGGCGCGGCTGGGCGCTAAGATGGCGGCGGCGTGAGTTGCATGTTGTGTGTGAGGATCCGGGGCCGCCGCGTCGCTCGGGCCCCGCCATGGCCGTCACCATCACGTTGAAGACGCTGCAGCAGCAGACCTTCAAGATCCGCATGGAACCTGAGGAGACGGTGCGGGCCGGGCTCGAGCCTGGGGTGGGGGAGTGGGGGGGGAGCGGGTGCGACGGGTGCCGGGGGTGGAGTGGGGGCGGGGAGACCGGGCTTCCAACCGGAGGGGTGGGTGGGGAGGAGGACGGCGCGGGGCCGGGCGGGGGCCCGCTGCCCCAGCATCCCCGATCAGCGGCGCTGCAGGGCGAGGCCGCACCCCCGGGGCGCCCGCCAGGGCCCCGGCTCCGGTGTCAGCGCCCTCGCGGGGCGGGGGACTTGCAGGCTCGGGTTCCCGGGCGGGCCCGGCTCTCCGGAGCTCGGCGTTCCCAGCGTCTCCCGGGGACGTCGGGGGGCGAATCATTGACAGGACTGAGCCGGGTGATGACGACAGCGATGACGACATTGACAGTACACGACCTCGATGGTGTTCGGTGGTCCGCGTGTGTTGTAGCGGTGCCTTGGCTGACGCTGCCGAGCAGGCTTTGTCCGCTTTCGCACATGGGGGCAGCCCAGGGCTTGGGCCGGGGGTCCCAGCCGCGAAGGGGGCAGAGGACGGCGGATCCCGGTTGGGTCGTGCGTGCATGCTCGGGAGAGCCCCGCGCGGTCTCAGCCACGCTGCTCTGAGCTGAGAGGGAGACATGAGGACCTAATGGAAACTGGGCGCTTCTGTCCACTTTCTGGCGCAAAATAAAGAGGCTTGGGACCTCCGAGCAGCGGGACTGTCACCCTGTGGGCGGGTTTTTTTTTTTTTTTTTCAAACAAAATGAAGTCTGTATATGTGTGTATCAGGGAGTTCCGGAGCTCGGCAAGTGGGAGACGCGGGCACGCGCGCTTACACACACACACACACACACACACACACGTTTGCCATTAGCCTCAGATGCCCTTAGTAGGGGCTGGCATTAACTTTAAGCTGCTGCCCGCGATATCCGCATCCCATATCCAATCACGGTTCGAGTCCCGGACCCTCCTGACCCAGCTCCCTGCAGATGAGCTCGGGAAGCCGGCGGAAGGGTGGCCCCAAGTGTTTGGGTTCCTGCCACCCCTGGGAGGGCGGGGGAGGGGACACCGGGATCAAGCCTGGCCCAGCCCTGCCCTGGCCTTGTAGCCTATTTGAGGACTGAACCTGCAGATGCAAGATCTGTCTCTCCCTGGCCTTGTGTTTGTCTTTTCAGTAAATAAAGTGAGTACATACATATGTGTTGGTAAACACCGCTGCTGTTGTCCAAAGTGAGCACTGTGGAAATGGGGGACCCCATCTCCCCTTCGCCTTTTCTCCTCACACGGGGCCTCTTTCCCAGGGCAAGGCCTCGCGTGGCGTTCTGTTCCCTGTCTGTAGAAAGCTTCCGCAGGTTGGAACTAGCACCTGCCACGGAGGATGTAGATACGGATGAGGGCCCGGATGTTGGAGGGAATTCCAGTCTCACCTGCTCCGACATCGCGGGGGGACTGGGGGCTCCGGAGCCGGTCCTCTCTGCACCCTAGAAGGGAAGAGAGACGCCGAGGGCTTTGCAGTGACCGGCTGTGCCCTCTCCCTCCAGGTCAAGGTGCTGAAAGAGAAAATAGAAGCCGAGAAAGGCCGTGACGCCTTCCCTGTGGCCGGCCAGAAGCTCATCTACGCTGGCAAGATCTTGAGCGACGACGTCCCCATCCGGGACTATCGCATCGACGAGAAGAACTTTGTGGTCGTCATGGTGACCAAGGTGGGTGGGAGCTGGCCAAGGAGAGATTAGCCCGGGAACCCAGGGCAGGGCCCCGGCTGGGTGGCGTGGTTTGGGTCTGATACGGGATGCCCACGCCCGCCCCCTTTCTGTTGGCTGTCACAGGCCAAGGCTGGCCAGGGCTCCTCGGCACCCCCAGAGGCCTCCCCGACTGCCGCCCCAGAGTCCTCCGCGACCTCGCCAGCAGCCCCTGCCTCAGGCATGTCCCACCCCCCACCGGCCACCCGAGAGGACAAAAGCCCATCGGAGGAGTCGGCGCCCACGACATCCCCGGAGTCTGTGTCCGGGTAAGGCAGGGGACAGCCCTGGGCCGTGTCGTCCCAGCACCTTCCTCCAGTCCCCCCCAGCGCCCTCCGGTGGGGGGAGGGCAGGCCGCCAGGAGCCAGGGTCCGATTTCTCTCTCTTGAATTTGCAGCTCTGTTCCTTCTTCAGGTAGCAGCGGGCGAGAGGAAGATGCGGCCTCCACGCTAGGTGGGTGGGTGGTCCCCAGGGCAGAGCCGTCCGCGGGGGTCTAGTCTAGATGCGGGTGGGCCCCAGTGACCCAGGCCCTGGCATTCCCCCCTGCCCGCCCCGCAGTGACCGGCTCTGAGTACGAGACGATGTTGACGGAGATCATGTCCATGGGCTACGAACGGGAGCGGGTGGTGGCCGCCCTGAGAGCCAGCTACAACAACCCGCACCGAGCCGTGGAGTACCTGCTCACGGTGAGCTGGGGCCGCCCCGCCCGGAGGGCTCCCTGGGCGGCGGGGGGCTGCACGTGGGAACTGACCAGGAGCCCTAACAGGGGATTCCCGGGAGCCCTGAGCCCGAACACGGTTCTGTCCAGGAGAGCCAGGTGTCCGAGCAGCCGGCCACAGAGGCAGGTGAGCGGGCTGGGTGGTGCGCAGGCGAGGGGTGTGCCCCTCCCCGCCAGTGCTCCTGGGAGCCCAGCTTGGCCTCCGTCCCCAGCAGGAGAGAACCCCCTGGAGTTCCTGCGGGACCAGCCCCAGTTCCAGAACATGCGACAGGTGATCCAGCAGAACCCGGCGCTGCTGCCCGCCCTCCTGCAGCAGCTGGGCCAGGAGAACCCTCAGCTACTGCAGGTGCGTGCGGGGGTCGCTCTGCCTGGACAGCCGTGGAGCCCCAACCCCGGCACCATGTGGGGCTGCCCGCTCCCAGCATCACAGACAGCTGGCGCTCTCCAAACAGCGCCATGTGTCTGCGGCCACCCCGTCCCCCGCCCCCAGCCCCCTGTGCTCAGCCGCCTCTGTTCTGCGCCCATACTGGCTGCCCTCGCTTGTCACCTGTCTCCACCTGAATCCAGCCCCCTCATGTCTGTTTGAGCTCCCCACACATTGCTCTCATTTCCGAAGACTGCCTGCCCCCTGCCCCCTGCCCCCAGGTCCTCTGTCTGCAAGGACCAGTGGTCTGTTGTCTACCAGGACACCGCTGGCTCCTTGGCAGAGCGCCTCCAGCTGCCCGGCCACCGCCATGTCCCACCCTGGCTTCCCGAGGGCTGGGCTCCGGCTCTGGCCTTGCTCGCCCTGGCTCTGTGTTCTGTTGGCCCCCAGAGCTGCACTTCCCTGCTCCGCAGGGCGGAGGCCCCTCCTGGGCCCCAGGCTCCGCCCAGATAGGGCTCACAGCGCCCTTGGCAAAGGGACCTGGAGTGGACGAGGGATGCCAAGGGCTTGTGGGTCAGCACCCCTTCCCCTCCCCCCACAGCAAATCAGCCGGCATCAGGAGCAGTTCATCCAGATGCTGAACGAGCCCCCCGGGGAGCTGGCTGACATCTCGGACACGGAGGGCGAGGTGGGCGCCATAGGCGAGGAGGCCCCGCAGATGAACTACATCCAGGTGACACCGCAGGAGAAAGAAGCTATAGAGAGGGTGAGAGGCCGGCCCTGCCAGGTGGGCATGCGTGTGGTGGGCAGGGCCCCGCTCGCTGCCCCTCAACCCTGCTCCTCTGCCCGCAGTTGAAGGCCCTGGGCTTCCCCGAGAGCCTGGTGATCCAGGCCTACTTCGCGTGCGAGAAGAACGAGAACTTGGCTGCCAACTTCCTTCTAAGTCAGAACTTCGACGATGAGTGACGCCAGGAAGCCAGGCTGCCGCTGCCCCCACCCCCCAGCCCCGCTCCACAAAAGTTTTATAAAAGAAAAAAATATATATATATTCATGTTTATTTAAGAAGTGGAAAAAAAATCAAAAATCTTTAAAAAAAAAAACCCTCCCCTGGCTCCCCCCTCCATCCCCCCCCATCTCGGCCGGAGAAGACCCAGGCCAGACAGCTGTCCCCAACCTCTCCAGCCCAGTCTGCTCAGAGGCGCTGGCAGGACCGGGAGGCGACAGATGGGCCCCTCTTGGCCTCTGTCCCAGCTCAGTGCAGCCAGATGGAGAGGCGGCTGCTCGCTTCCCCACCCCCCACCCCCAGCCCTGCCCTCTACCAGAACGAGGGGGGCTGGAGCCCCAAACTTTGATCCTCCATCTGCCCTGCGCCCCCCGCCCCACTCTGGCCTTGGCCTCCAGCCTGGGGGTGGGAACCATCAGCTCTGAAGGCCAAGGCCACCCCCCCACGTGCCCACTCCCCAGAAAAGAACCACGTCTCATAAAAAGGTTTTGAAGTGAATAAAGTTTTAAAAACCAGCCCTTAGGGTCTCTGCCTGCTGGGGCTTCCCCGCCAGCTTGGCTGGGGGCTGGGGGGGCTACGTGAGCACAGGCGATGTGGGAATGCAGGGAGGGGCCTGGGAGCCCACTCCCCCCCCAAAGCTCAGGCCTCGAACCCCAGCCTCACAACGCCGACCCCCCCCCCCCCCGCGCGCGCTCTTGGCCGCGCTCCCCCCTGGTAATTGGCTAATTACTGGAGATGAATGTTGGTCAACAGAGCTCTCTCCTCCACCATCTGCTCCACTCTTGCCGGCTGAGTCGCCCCCCTGCCGGCCCCCCGAAGCCGGTAACCAGCAAGGCCTGGGGTCCCTCTGAGCAGAGCCCCGCGCCGGGCTGGGGTGAGACCAGAGAGAGAGAGCGCTGGGTTTTCAGGGGCTGCCGGGCAGCAGGCTTTATTGGGGGGAGGGGCCGGGATCCGCGGCCTGGGCCGCCGCCGCGGCCAAGGCGGCCACCCGCGCCTCCTTCTTCTGTCTTTGCTTCTCCTCCTTGAGGCGCTTGCGCTGCTGTTTCTCGAGGTCCTGCAGCAGCTCCTGGAAGCGGGCGCTCCTGGGGTCCACGTGGTAGCCCAGGCGCTCCTGGGCCTCGGCCTGCAGCCGCGCGCGCCGCTCCTTGTCGGCCTGCGCCTTCTCCCAGCGCTCCCGCTGCTGCCGCCGCCAGTCCTCGATCATCTGGGGCATCCTGGCCATGCGCTCCGCGATGAGCTGCTCCCTGCCGGGCCGGGGGAGAGGGCGCGCAGGTGAGGGCCAGAGACCGCCGCCCGCGGGCAGAGCAGTGGAGGGACGAGTGAGGGCACAGGCAGGGAAAGGGAGACAGAAACTTGTCCGTGGACTTGGGGCTGCTTGGGAGTCAAGCCGACATGGCCTACGATCACCCGCAGCCCGCGGCCACTGCCCTGGGTAACCGCACACCTCCACGCGGGACCACAGCTACAGTTCCAGACTGGGTGTGTGTGTGTGTGTCCCAAGTCCTGTAACTGTGTAGGTGCCAGTCAGCACGGCGACCCCTGGACACAGGACTCCACCTCCTAGCCACTCCTCGAGCGGACAAGGTTCAACACCAGGGACACAGCGGGGAAAACGGGCGTCGTCCTGACAGCCCTGGGCTTGTCCCCACTCCCCTGCCTTCATGTCACACACCAGCCCAGCCACAATGACCTGTCCCCTTAAGGCACCATCCAACCCCAGGGCCTTTGCACCAGCCGCTTCCTCTATTAGACTCTCCTGGCCATCTCCCCAAGGCCTCTTTAAACCTCGCCACCGCAGAGTAGCCCCACTCTTGGCGCTGTCTGATCTTTCCTAACACTCCTCTGTCGCGATCTGAAATCCATCTCCTTCCCTGTTGTGTCCCCAGGCACCCCGAAATAGGGCCTCGCACACAGTACAGGCTCGGTTAAAGACTGGCTCACGGAGGGGTTGTGGGTGGGCGGGTAAAGCCGCCACCTGTGACACCAGCAGCCCATAGGGGCGCGGGTTCGAGTCCCGGCTGCTCCACTTCCGATCCAGCTCCCTGCTCACGGCCTGGGAAAGCAGCAGCAGATGGCCCAGGTCCTTGGGTCCCTGCCCCCACGTGGGAGACCCGGATGGCGCTCCTGGCTTTGGCCTGGCCCAGCCTGGCCATCTGGGGAATGAACCGGCTGATAGAAGCGCTCGCTCTCTCCCTTTCAAATAAATAAGCCACTCTCTTAAAAAAAAAAAAAAAAAAAAAGACGCGATCACGAAAGACAAAACGAATTCGGTCTACAGCACGCAGAGCGCACGCCCTGCGCGGGGCCTGGAGCGCAGCTCGCCGCCCTGCCCCGCGCCCGCCCGCCCGCCCCACGCACCTCTCCCGCCGGCGCTGCGCCTCGGCCAGCTGCTGCTCACGCAGCGACTCCTGCATGCTCGCCAGGCTCGGGTACCATTCCTTCTCCTCGGCCTCCAGCTCGCGCAGCTGCTCCCGCGACGGCCACAGCGACCCGGGGGCCACCCCGGAGGCGGCGCCATGGCGCGCGAACTGCTTGGCGGCGTGGCGCGGCCCCAGCTGCCAGCGCGGGGTCCGCGGGTCCTCCGGGTCCGGCCACCAGGGCTGCGACGAGCGGCGCGGCGGCGGCGGCGCCCGGTAGCCCCGAGCTCCCGAGGCCAGAGGCGCCGCCAGGCCGAGCAGGCCGCGCACCTGCCGCACGGGCGCCGCCATCTTGGCCGCGCGGGGTCCTCGCGGGCCGGCCGGGGTGGCCGCGGCGCTGCCTGAGCGCGGGGCGCGACGGGGCCCAGGCGGGGCGGAGGGCAATCCTATCCCAATTTTACATATTCAGTTATTTTATAATTTATTCCGTACTTTACCATTCGAACATGTATTGATAGTTATTTTAATCAATTAATAGTCGATTCAATTAGTGATATTTATTTTAATTTTTAATCAATTAAGTTGCAATAAACTTTAATGTATTTGTTTTAATTAATTAAAATTTAATGTATTTTAATTGAATTTTGATGTATTTTAATTTTAATTAAAATTTAATATTAATTTATTTCTATTAATATTTATTTATTTGATTCATGTTTTGGTTGATATTTATTTTTAATTATTTAATTTTAATTTTTTACTTTACCATTTCTTTTATTTATTTTAATTGATTGCTGCTTTTTAAAAATATTTATTGATCTATTTGAAAGGCAGAAGTACAGAGGCAGAGCAGAGCGAGGTCTTCCATCTGCTGGGTCACTCCCCAGATGGCTGCAGTGTCTGGGGGTGGGCCAGGCGGGAGCCAGGAACTCCATCCGGGTCTCCCCATGCCTGGCAGGCGCCCAAGGACTTGGGCCATCCTCCACTGTCTTCCCAGGCCACAGCAGGGAGCTGGCACTCTGACATGGGGTGTGGGCGCCCCAGGCAGCAGCCTAATCCCCTGTGCCTCAACACCCACCCCAGAAAGAGTTTAATCCCACCTGTCTTCCCCTGATTGAGCCTTCTCACCTCACTGGGCTGTTTCTTTATGTTGCTTGGGGGAGAATTGTGTTGTATTTTCTTTTTTTTTTTATAAAATTTTTTTGACAGGCAGAGTGGACAGTGAGAGAGAGAGACAGAGAGAAAGGTCTTCCTTTTTGCCGTTGGTTCACCCTCCAATGGCTGCCACGGTGCAGGGCCCAAGCACTTGGGCCATCTTCCACTGCCTTCCCTGGCCACAGCAGAGAGCTGGCCTGGAAGAGGGGCAACCGGGACCGAATCCGGAGCCCTGACCGGGACTAGAACCCGGTGTGCCGGCGCCGCTAGGTGGAGGATTAACCTAGTGAGCCGCGGCGCCGGCCAATTGTGTTGTATTTTCATGAGAAAGAGAGAGAGAGAGAGAGAGCGAGAGCGAGAGCGAGAGCGAGAGAGAGAGAGAGAGAGAGAGAGATATCTTAAGTCTGCTGGTTCACTCCCCACGTGCCTGCAACAGCCACCCAGGAGCTTCTTCCGGGTCTCCCATGCAGGTGCAGGGGCCCAAGGACTTGGGCCATCTTCCACTGCTTTCCCAGTCCATAGCAGGGAGGTGGATCAGAAGTGGAGCAGCCGGGACTCGAACCGGCGCCAAGTAGGATGCAGGCGGCGGCTTAACCAGCTCCACCACAGCGGCAGCCCACCCCAAAGGTTTTTCAGTGCCCTCATAGATAAGTGTTTACAAGAAAATAGTTGTAATACTTGTGTGGCAGGGGGTCTTTCTTTTAAAAAAAAAAACCCTATTATTAAATATTTACCTATTTATTTATTTGAAAGGCAGAGACAGAGACAGCTCCGAGCCACTTGGTTATGGCCCCCAAATGCCTGCAATATCCCGGGCTGGGCCAGGCTGAAGCCAAGAGCTAGGGACTCCGCGGGGGTCTCCCGCACGGGGCGGGGCGGGGGGCGCCAGGGACCCTAGCACTTGAGCCGGCACCTGCTCCAGGGTGCGCATGCGCAGGGAGCTGGCCGGCAGGCGCCATCCCGGGATCCGCCGCCAGAGGGCGCGCGCGGCCGCCAGCGGGCGCAGCTCCCCGGGGATGCGGGCGCGGGAAGGGCCGGCCCCGCCGCTTCTCACGGCCCCGGCCGACTCCCGCCTCCTCACCTGGGTGCGAGATGCACGCCGTGGAGGTGCCAGGGCTCGGAGCCCCCCCGGGGCTCTCTTGCACTTTGTGTGTTCCCAAGCGGCTCCAACCTCCACTCCCTGCAGGTGGTTCCCACCGCTCTCAATGGCATCCTGGGTCTCTGCGAAAATGTCACCTCCTCCAGGAGGCCTTCCCTGACCACCCTGGGGTCAAAACCCCCTGCGGGAAGAAGACCCAAGCTCCTGGCATCAGCCTGGCCCAGCCCTGGCCAGTGCAGCCATCTGGGGTGGGTACTAGCAGATGGGAGATTCTCTCTCTCTCTCTCCCTCTCCCTCTCCCTCTCCCTCTCTCTCTCTTTCTCGTGTGTGTGTGTGTGTGTGTGTGTGTGTGTGTAGTTCTCACTTTAAATACTTTTTTAAAAGTTTATTTCGAGTGCAAAAAGTGTTTGAAATCCTTGCAAACGAGGGGTCTTTGTAAAGTTTATGGAAAATGGATATTGTAAAAAAAATATAAAAAGCTCCCCGGATTTCCCACATTTCTGTGTCAAAGTAGATTTCTCTTTAAAAATTTTTTAGAAGCAGAGAAAGAAAGACAGAGACAGATCCAGTTCACTGGGAGCCAGGAGTTCCATCCAGGTCTCCCACACAGGTGCAGGGGCCCAAGGACTTGGGCCATCTTCTGCTGCTTTCCCAGGTCACAGCAGAGAGCTGGATCGGAAGTGGAGCAGCTGGGACTCGAACCAGCAGCGCCCATGTGGGAAGGCAGCACACATTGCCAGCCCCATGTCTCTGCATTTTCTAGCATTTTCTTTTTTTCTGGTCCCCAGAGCCCACCCAGCCCCTGGTGTGCCCGACCGGGCTGGGAAGGGATGTGGGAACTCAACAAGTTTGTTTGCTTACCCCCCTCCTCCTTCTGTAGTGGGCTGTCCAGGGAGGTGGGGGCGGGGTGGGGACGAGGGATTAAAAGCAGGTGCAGGGGGCTCGGGGACCACTCCCCAGACAGCAGGGTCGGCTGCTCAAGCTCCCTGAGCCCATTCCCAGACAGACAGATGTTCCCTCGCTGGCTGATCGCACTCCTGGGCCTGCTTAGCAGCGCCCGGCTGCCACTGGCTTGGGGCAAACCCAGACCCCAGGTGTCCCCGCCTCTGCCCTGGGCTGTGACCAATCAGACCCAGGCTGTGGTGGGAGAGGTCCCGGCCCCGGAGGTGCCAGCCCCAGCCCTTGGCAGCTGGAAGGTCTTCCTGAGTTTGCAGAAAATCGGAAGGCTGGGGGTGGGCGGGCTGCAGAGGACGCCGGAAGTGACGGCCACCCCCGTGCCTCTGCCCCTCGACCCTCAGGAGGTGACCCAGGAGGTGTGTAAGGCTGTGCCCTTCACGCAGGTGAGTCGGGGCACGGGGTGGGGGCGGGGGGAAGGCCTGGATCTCAGCGTGGGTCCAGCCCCAGACAGATCCAGCTGCAAGGCTCTCGCATGCTTCACCTGTTTCTGAGCCTAACTCTCCGCCCTGGCCCAAGGGGCCCTTGGACGGCCCGTCCAACTCTCCCACCCGTCCCTTCCCGCGGGTGCCCAGCGTGTCTGGTCTCCGTTCAGCCACCAGAGGGTGCCCGAGAGCAGCCAGTCTCCTGGCCCCAGCCCAGGAATCCCGCCCGGATTCCATTCCACCACCAGCCGCCTTGCTTTTCTTCAGACAAACCAACGGCCTGGCTGCCCCAGGGCCTTTGCACAGGCTGGGCCTCTTGCCACCACGTGCTCGTTCTCCAGCCAGACTTCCTGTGCCCCCCCCTTTGCTTGTGTTTTACATTTTATTTATTTGAAAGGCAGACACACACACACACACACACACAAAGAGAGAGAGCTTCCATCCACTGGTTCACTCCCCAAAGAGCCAGGGTGGTTCCAGACCAAAGCCAGGAGCCAGGAGTTCCATCCGGGTCTCCCACATGGGTGGCCGGGCCCCAAGCCCTTGGACCATCTTCCGCTACCTCTCAGGCACATTTGCAAGAAACTTATTTTAGAAGTGGAGCGGCCGGGACTCCAGCCAGCACTCATATGGGATGCAGGAGGCAGGTTAACTCACTGCACCAGAATCCGAGGCAGGATTTGAACCCAGGACATACGATCCTAACCCCAGCTCCCACCTCTCTCCAGCTGGACGGCCCTAACCTGCGTGTCCCTTCTTCTGCCCCACCCCCACCCCCAGGTGCTGTCCCGGCCCGGCTGCTCCACTGCCCGCGTGCACAACCATATCTGCTTTGGCCGTTGCACCTCGCTCTACGTGCCCGGCTCAGACCCCACCTCGCTCGCCCTCTGCAATGGCTGCGAACCCGCCCGCCAGCGGCGGGCGCCCGTGGTGCTGTGGTGTCGAGGGGGCGGCGGCCGAGCTTTCCCGCGGCGAGTGAGGATGTCCACTGTGCTCATCGACAGCTGTCAGTGCAGCCCCAAGGCGTGAAACCGCAACACCTTGGGGTGGTGGTGGGACCTCCAGTGACTGCGCGGGGGAGGGGAGGGATGTCAAGAGACCAAGGGACGCAGGGACAGACAGCCAGGTTCCCAGAGTGCACCCCTCCCCTGCTCCCCTGGACACAGCCCCCAGCCCTGGCCGGCCGGCCGTGGCCGTGGGGTTGAACTGAGAATAGTCTTAGCGCTGCTTACTCAGGGACAGGTGCTCATTTGCATAGCCCTCACAGCAGCCCAATGAGAGAGGGTCTTTCTCTTGCCCCTTTGGTTGGCTCCGCCCCTCACCCATCACAGCTGCCCGGCTCTGGATGGGTAACACAGAGGGCCAGCTGGCTCTTGATTTTGCAAGATGTTCCCTTGGAATCTAGGTTCTGGGTTCTAGAAGCTGCGTTCTAGTTCTTTTTAATGAATCCCTTGAAAGGGAGAGAGAGAGAGAGAGAGAGAGAGAGAGAGAGAGAGAACGCTTCTGTCCACTGGTTCCCTCCCCCAAATGCCTGCAACAGCCAGGGCTGGGTCAGGCGGAAGCCAAGAGCCTGGAACTTCGATCATCCGGGTCTCCCACGTGGGTGCAGGGGCCCAAGCCCTGGAGCCATCCCCTGCTGCTCTCCCTGCGCATGCGCGGAGCTGGCTTGGACGCACTCCGAGGGGGCTGGGCAGAGGGAAGCGCCAACCCAGACACACTGACCCGGAATGGGGGCACCCTTCCTCCCGCCCAGAGGCATCACAACTCCAGCCCCCTAGGCGGCGGCCAGGTTTAACCACTAGGCTGAACTCTCTCTCAGGAGGGTGTGGGGGGGCGGGGGGGCATGGGTTGGGGGGACCAAGATGATGACACTCTCCCAAATTCAAGGAGGACGTATGGACCCACCCGGATCAGGAAATGTGGCCATGACCTCATTCTAGGGATACACCCCAATAAATAAATAAACAAACAAACCAAGGCAAGTCCAGGTGTTGGAGACAGGTGGAGGCTCCCAGCTAGCGGCTGCTGGCCTGGGTGTTGACGGAGTTGACTGGACACAGCCCCACGCCCACCTCAGGACTCCTAAGGCTTGGCCCAGCCCTGCTCTGCGTGTGTGTGTGTGTGTGTGTGTGTGTTTATTCCCGGAGAGTGGGTGAGCTGCGGCCGTCCCCAGCTGGGGCACAGGGGCTGTCGCAGGCGGGGGCAGCCTGGCTCTGGATGGCAGATGGGCCTGTCTGGCACAGAAGTGGGGACATGTGGCACAGTCAGCTTTCTCTCCAAATGCCCCCTGGAGCGTGGGGGCTTGGTGCGGGCCCGGGGGACGAGGGGACGGTCGGGGCGCGTGCTTGCACGGGGCGGGGGGAAGGGATGGGGAGCCAGCCAAGTACACCCCCACCCCCCTTCAACTCTCTTCCTGATTCAGGAAGGAAAGCTGCAGGTGAGGGGAACAGGCAGAGGGGACCCCAGGAAACAGATGGGCCGGTGACCTGTGACCCTGCCGGCCTGCGCAGAGGGCTGAGAACAGGCAAGGCTGGTCACTCCCAGCGCTCTGCTTAGAGGACCCTGGAAGAAACAAAGATGAGACACCCAGGGGTGGGGAGTGGGAGGAGCGTACTCTCCTCCTCCGTCCGGGGTTCACTGCCAACCCCAGGTGGTGTCCAACCCCCAGGCACCCCCTTCTTTGTCGGGCATGAGTTGCCTGCTTCTCCCACTCCCCGCCCCCACCACCGATCAGCTGTGCCTACCTCCTGCCAGCCATGGGAGCCAGCTGGGAACCTTAGTGCCAGGGTTGGGCCCCCAGAGTCCCTGCTGCCCCCCTCCCGGGCACTGCTGGCCCCACCCCCAGCGCCCCAGGCCCAGCAAATGGGTGGGTAATGAGAGCCGGGGGAGTGGGGGAGGGGCTGGGCTGCAGGTGCCACAGGCAACTGGCACGGGGGCTGCTAATCAGGTTTGCCAACGCCATCTGTCACCGCGCGAGCATCTGGGGCTCAAGGTGACCCTGTCACCCTCAGTTACAATTACGAATTTGGCATCTGTATTAGAGCTTGCCAGCCGGCCGGGCAGAAGAGAGCTGGGGCGGGCATGGGGTGGGGGGCGGTGGTGCACAGCGGGCCCCATCCCCGGGGCCCCGTTCCCAGGGGTTGAGGGGTTGCCAAGGCATGGAGCCTGGCGGTGCTTGGGGGAGTGTGTGTGTGTGTGTGTGTGCATGCGTGTGCATGCATGGGAGTGCATACACACACACACACACACACACCCCTGCAGCCTCACTTCTGCCTGTGACAGCGACCAGGTGACGTCGTGGGTGACTGTGTGGGTGTTCAGATGAGTTTGTGACTGCCCGCTGAGAGAGGAGCCGATGGTGGTTCCAGGGCTTTTTGGGGGGGGCTGGTGTGTATCATGGGGTGTGGCTATGCGGGTCACTCCAGGCTCCTCCTTTTGCCCCTGTGGCTTGCCCCTGCCCCCTTCCCCATCACGGCTTCCTGGAGAGAGAGAGAGAGAGAGAGAGAGAGGGAGAGGGAGAGGGAGAGAGAGAGAGAGAGAGAGAGAGAGAGAGAGAGAGAGAATCTTTGGTCTGCTGGTTCACTCCCCAGATGCCTGCAATAGCAAGGCTGGGCCAGCCCAAAGCCAGGAGCCTGGAACTCCATCCAGATCTCCCACATGGGTTGGGGGGCCCAAATGCTTGGGCCATCACTCGCTACCTCCCAGGGTGCACAGTAGCAGGAAGCTGGAATAGAGACAGAACTTGAACCCAGGCACTGATATAGGATGTGGGTGTCCCAACGGGCATATTAACCACTAGGCCAAAATACCTGTCCCAGATTTCTAGTTCTGAATCGTGGAGGGAGGGAGCGGTCTAAAAATAATGGAGCACAATTTCTTTGGACCTGGCCTTCCAAATTCTTGGGTCTAGAGTCTCCATCTGGGTATCATTGGAATTCTGGACTCTGGGATCTGAACTGCACGCTGCAATCCGGGTTCCCACTTCTGGGCTCCGGGATGGGGGCTCTGTGTGACCAGCGAGGCCCACCCCTTGTACCCCACTCTTCAGAGACTTCGAGGTGGGAGCGCTCCTCTCTCCCGGGCAGGTGGCTGCAGAGACCACATGTAGCCACCAGGGGCCGCCCTTGGCCCAGGTTTGGGCCCAGCTGCTTCAAACGTGGGCCAGTTTGATTTGGCCTTTTGAGGGGGCTAGGGGATTGGGCTTTATCTGCCTCTCCCCTGTTTGTCCTCGTCTCCACTGGGGCGTTGGTGTCTGGTGGCTCCAACCTGCACCCCCATAGAACCCAGCACAGGAGCAGAGCGCAAGGGGCCTGTGCCCACAAGCTGTCCCTGGGTCTCTGAGTGTATCCACAGGTGTGACCCGGCCCCTAGGGGCAAAGTGTCTCCTCTGGCGTCTGCGAGGGGCTGGGTCTGTGCTGAGGACATCCGGAGAGTTAGGGCGCGGGTCCCCAGCAGAGGTTGCGTCTCCGTGTGGTTGAGCCTTCTTAGGAGTCAGGATGGTGGATCGGGACTGGGGTGGGTGGGTCCAGAGACCCTCGGAGCAGGGACCTGGTTTCTAGTCTCTGCCGCATTGTCCCCGGGGTCTCGCTGTGTCTCCACGGTGGGGCCTGTTGCTACTTTTCAGCGTTGTCTCTGTCTTTACCTGGGGCGCCGGTCCCACAGCCAGGTACAACCCCGGGGGGCAGTGGGGGCTCTAAGGGTCTCAGCCCTTCCTCTGCCCCCGGATCCCGGGTTCTGCCCGTCCTTTGCCTCGTCCGCCCATCTTTGCCTTGCTTTTTCTCGCTTGTGCCATCTCTCTGCGCCAACTCTTGGGCTCTCCTTGTCTCTGCGTCTCCCCATCTCCGTCCCCTCCCCACGGCTCCGGGTGGGTCTGGGACAGCCCGGGGGCCGGGCGCCGCGGCGAACAATGCCCCATTCACGCGGCGCGCCGGCGCCATGGCAACGCGCCCGCCCCGCCCTCCCCGCGCGGGCCGCGCGTGCCAAGAGGATGCCATGGTTACGTCAGGCGCGTGCCCGCCCAAGCGCACCTGCAGGGTCCCGGCCAGCAGGGGGCGCCCGGCCGCAGCCGCTGCCCTGAGTCGGGAAGGAAAGGCGGGGTGGTGGGGTGGTGCTCAGTGCCTTAGTTTCCCCGTCTGCAAAGTGCGGACAGAGGGAGATCACAGAGTGTATGTGTTTTCGGGGGAATGCAGACAGAGAGGAGGGGGGTGCTCTTTGGGGATGGTTGTGTGTTTGTGGGTTTGCATTGGAAGAGAACTCTACAGGGAGACTAGATAAAGGTGCAAATGCATGGGTCTGTGTGCGTTTTGCCAGAGCTACTTGGTTGTATGTGGGTGTGGCTGTAGGTGCCTGTGTTTGGAAATGTGTGTATTTGCTTGCCATTGTGACAGTGTGTGTGTGTGCACTGTGTGTTTGTGTGTGTGTGAGATGGGGGCGCTCATGTTGTTGGTGTATTGTTGGGTGCACTTGCAGACTGCATGTTGTTGGGTAAGTTGTGTGTGTGTTGATTGTTGTCTGTGTGCCTGCGTGTGTGTTCACAACCTCACACGTGTGCAGCTGGGGATGGGTTCCAAGGGTTGTGGGTCCTGGCCGAGCCACCCTCCACCCCCACCCTGCTGCCTCCCCACCTGAGAACCTCCTGGCACAGAAGGGGTGCACAGCTGCCTGGGACCTCCCACTCCCTACAGGTTCAGGAGAGCCCCAGCTGATGAATATTCATGAGGTGGGGGGGCTGGCACCCACTGCCAACAGCTGCGCGTCCATTAGCCCCCCCTTCCCTGTTCTACTTGCACCAACTGCAGAGAGAGAGGAGAGCGGTGTGGGCCTGGCTCTGTGCTTGTTTGCAAGACTTGGAGGCTGGGGGGGGGTGCGGGGGTCCCAGGGACAATCCTGGGGACCGTGTCAGCATGCCTGGCTGCTTGTTGGGACAGCAAAGGGGCTGTCTCAATGTTGTGACAGGCCACTGGGGAGAGCGACTGTTGTGTGACAGGATGTCCTTGTAAACGTTGGTGCTGTCACCCACTGCTTCGCCATAGCTCTGTCCGGGGGAGTGAGGGACGCTGTGCGTCGCAGTGTGGGTGACATGTGAGTGTGTGTTCGCGCGTGGGGACTTTGCGCCGGGACACGTGGCGACCACGACAGTGAGGGGGCTGTCGTGGTGTTGCAGCTGCTGGGTGGACGGCAGACCCTAGGGGTGGGCAGGGACTTGAGGATGCGGGGGGTCACAAGCTACTTCCCTACTTTGTGATGAAGTGAGGCAGCAGTGACTTGATGTGGTCCCCGGGGTGTGCCTGATGCCGCCTGGGGGGTTGTCCAGCGTGTCGGACTCTGTGTGTGTGTGTGTGTGTGTGCGCACGCCACCTGCACGGATAGTATTTGTACATGTGGTTGAGTGCGACACAAGGGGGTGGTTGTATAAGACGCCTAGGACTGCACCCCAAATCCTTAGGTTGCAGAGGGCTCCCTGGGGAGCATGCATTGCCCTGAGCCAGCAACACATCTTCGTCCCTCTGTCTTTCCCTCCACTGGCTGGGTTGGAATGAGTACTTTCTCCGAGCAGCTGGGACCAGCCAGAGGCGGCGTGTGGCCTCTGGAGGGGGGGACCCCGGTCAGTGGCTGGGTGGCCCCTCGGGGGCGCCCAGACCCAGCACACGTGTCAGTCAGGGATCTTGTGCGGCTGGGCTCACACACACACACACACACACACACACCCGGGATCCCCACACCCTGGGGCGGCTGAACCAGCACTACTGGCGGGCCCCTGGGGCAGCACACAGAGGCCCCATTCAGTAGCCTGGGCCAGGTTTCCAGGGCGGGGAAGGTCTCAGGCCCTGCCGGCTGCAAATGAAACATTTCCCCAACTCCTTCCCTTTCCTCGGTCTCCGACACCATCAGCCCCGGGAAGCTGCCTGGGCTGGTGTGCGTGCTTGTGTGCAGGGAAGGTCTTTGTGTGTGACGTGTGTGGGTGTGATTGTGTGATTGTGTGTGTGTCACTCTGGATGGCCGAGCGACCCTGTATCTCTGTGGGATTCTGACTTTTATAGGATCCTACAGAAGAGGGGGAGGAGGAGGAGGAGGAGGGAGGGAGAGGAGGAGGAGGCGGCGCCGGCGGCAGGGGTCTGCATTTCCGTGGGGCTTTGTGCCTGGTTGTGAGTGTGAGTGTGGTCGTGCAGGTTCCATCAGGTCTGTCTTAGGGGTGAGGATCTGAGTCCTCAGGCTCAGCACTAGCTAAAAGCTCCCAGCATGGGGGTTGGGGGAAGAAGGAAGAAGCGTAGGACCAAAGCAAGGACTCCAGGATAGGGCACAGAGCATGGCCATCAGGCTGGGTGGGGGCAGGGCATCAGGCCTTCCTGGAGAATGGGGGGCCCTATTCTGCCCTGAGGGGGCTTAGAGCACCCTTTTCTCCCAGCCCACAGCACCTACAGCCTGGCACCCGGCTTATTCCATAAGCCAGATGTCTGCTGCTTCCACCCCCTGAGAAACCTGCCCAGCTGCCCAACAGCCTTGGAATCTAACACCTCCTACCTCTCCTTCCGTGGCCCCAGCCCTAAGGTGCCAGAGCCCAGATGTTTCAGCCCTTCCCTGCCCCCCAGCATCCTGGCCAGGTAGTACCATGGGCTTGCTTCCCAATCCTTCTCCCTCCCTTCTCCCTCCACCCCACACACCTGCATGGGAAAAACACACCTGCTGCCAGCCACAGCCAGGTGGGCAGCCCAGGCAGGAAGGAATGTGGGGCATTCCAGCTGTGGCAGCCCAGCTGTGCCAGCCTCCTGGCAGCAGCACTTGTGTGATTTCTCAAAGGCCAGGTGTGCCCCAAGACCTGGGCTGCTTAGAGGAGTCAGGGTGGTCTCAACAGCAGTTCCCCCTGACTCCTATAACAGTGCTCCCAGCTGGCAGCTGGGAGTGTTGGGGGCATCTCGGGTGTGGAGGAGTGACTGCATGACTAGGAAGGTGTGTGTCTCGGCTGTGTGAGCATGGGTAGATGCGTGTGTGTGTGCGAATCCAAGGAGGACAGTGTGTGTGTGTGTGTGTGTGTCCATGGAGAGTTTTGTATGTGGTGCGAGTGTGTTACCTGAGGGGAAGAGGGATGTTGTGTGTGTGAGGGATAGATGTTGTTTGTAGGGGAGAAAAATGGGTGTTTGTGTGAGCTAAGGATGGTTGTGCATGTGTATAAGCTAAGGATGGTGTGTGTGTGTGAGCTAAGGATGTGTGTGTGTGTGAGCTAAGGATGTGTGTGTGTGCTGAGGATGGTGTGTGTGAGCTAAGGATGGTGTGAGCTAAGGATGTGTGGGTGTGAGCTAAGGATGGTGTGCGTGTGTGTGTGAGCTAAGGATGGTGTGTGTGAGCTAAGGATGTGTGTGTGAGCTTAGGCTGGGTGTGTGTGTGAGCTAAGGATGGGTGTGTGTGAGCTAAGGATGGTGTGTGTGAGCTAAGGATGTGTGTGTGAGAGCTAAGGATGTGTGTGTGTGTGAGCTAAGGATGGGTGTGTGTGAGCTAAGGATGGTGTGTGTGTGAGCTAAGGATGGTGTGTGTGAGCTAAGGATGTGTGTGTGAGAGCTAAGGATGTGTGTGAGCTAAGGATGGTGTGTGTGAGCTAAGGATGTGTGTGAGCTTAGGCTGGGTGTGTGTGTGAGCGAAGGATGTGTGTGTGTGTGAGCTAAGGATGGTGTGTGTGAGCTAAGGATGTGTGTGTGAGCTAAGGATGGTGTGTGTGAGCTAAGGATGGTGTGTGTGAGCTAAGGATGTGTGTGTGTGTGAGAGCTAAGGATGTGTGTGAGCTAAGGATAGTGTGTGTGAGCTAAGGATGGTGTGTGTATGTGTGTGTGAGCTAAGGATGTGTGTGTGTGAGCTAAGGATGTGTGTGTGAGCTTAGGCTGGGTGTGTGTGTGAGCTAAGGATGGGTGTGTGTGAGCTAAGGATAGTGTGTGTGAGCTAAGGATGGGTGTGTGTGAGCTAAGGATGGTGTGTGTGTGAGCTAAGGATGGGTGTGTGTGAACTAAGGTTGTGTGTGTGTGTGAGCTAAGGATGGGTGTGTGTGAGCTAAGGATGGTGTGTGTGTGAGCTAAGGATGGGGATTTGTGTGAGCTAAGAATGTGTGTGTGTGTGAGCTATGGATGGGTGTGTGTGTGAGCTAAGGATGGGTGTGTGTGTGAGAGCTAAGGATGTGTGTGTGTGAGCTAAGGATGTGTGTGAGCTAAGGATGGGTGTGTGTGAGCTAAGGATGGGTGTGTGTGAGCAAAGAATGGGTGTGTTTGTGTGAGCTAAGGATGGGTGTGTGGGAGCTAAGGATGGGTTGTGTGTGAGCTAAGGATGGTGTGTGTGAGCTAAGGATGTGTGTGTGTGTGAGCTAAGGATGAGTGTGTGTGAGCTAAGGATGGTGTGTGTGTGTGAGCTAAGGATGCGGATTTGTGTGAGCTAAGGATGTGTGTGTGTGAGCTAAGAATGTGTGTGTGTGAGCTAAGGATGGGTGTGTGTGTGAGCTAAGGATGGGTGTGTGTGTGTGTGAGCTAAGGATGGTGTGTGTGTGTGAGCTAAAGATGTGTGTGTGTGTGAGCTAAGGATGGGTGTGTGTGAGCTAAGGATGGTGTGTGTGTGAGCTAAGGATGCGGATTTGTGTGAGCTAAGGATGTGTGTGTGTGAGCTAAGAATGTGTGTGTTTGTGTGAGCTAAGGATGTGTGTGTGTGTGAGCTAAGGATGGGTGTGTGTGTGAGCTAAGGATGGTGTGTGTGTGAGCTAAGGATGTGTGTGTGTGAGCTAAGAATGTGTGTGTTTGTGTGAGCTAAGGATGGGTGTGTGTGTGAGCTAAGGATGGGTGTGTGTGAGCTAAGGATGGTGTGTGTGTGTGAGCTAAGGATGTGTGTGTGTGTGTGTGAGCTAAGGATGGGTGTGTGTGAGCTAAGGATGGTGTGTGTGTGTGAGCTAAGGATGGGGGTGTGTGTGAGCTAAGGATGTGTGTGTGTGTGAGCTAAGGATGGTGTGTGTGTGAGCTAAGGATGTGTGTGTGAGAGCTAAGGATGGGTGTGAGCTAAGGATGGGTGTGTGTGAGCTAAGGATGGTGTGTGTGTGTGAGCTAAGGATGGTGTGTGTGAGCTAAGGATGGTGTGTGTATGTGTGTGTGAGCCAAGGATGTGTGTGTGAGCTAAGGATGTGTGTGTGAGCTTAGGCTGGGTGTGTGTGTGAGCTAAGGATGGTATGTGTGTGTGAGCTAAGGATGTGTGTGTGTGAGCTAAGGATGGTGTGTGTGAGCTAAGGATGTGTGTGTGAGAGCTAAGGATGTGTGTGTGAGCTTAGGCTGGGTGTGTGTGTGAGCTAAGGATGGTGTGTGTATGTGTGTGTGAGCTAAGGATGTGTGTGTGTGAGCTAAGGATGTGTGTGTGAGCTTAGGCTGGGTGTGTGTGTGAGCTAAGGATGGGTGTGTGTGAGCTAAGGATGGTGTGTGTGAGCTAAGGATGGTGTGTGTGAGCTAAGGATGGTGTGTGTATGTGTGTGTGAGCTAAGGATGTGTGTGTGTGAGCTAAGGATGTGTGTGTGAGCTTAGGCTGTGTGTGTGTGTGAGCTAAGGATGGTGTGTGTGTGAGCTAAGGATGTGTGTGTGAGCTAAGGATGGGTGTGTGTGAGCTAAGGATGGTGTGTGTGTGAGCTAAGGATGGGTGTGTGTGAACTAAGGTTGTGTGTGTGTGAGCTAAGGATGAGTGTGTGTGAGCTAAGGTTGGGTGTGTGTGTGAGCTAAGGATGTGTGTGTGAGCTAAGAATGTGTGTGTTTGTGTGAGCTAAGGATGGGTGTGTGTGTGAGCTAAGGATGGGTGTGTGTGTGAGCTAAGGATGGTGTGTGTGTGTGAGCTAAGGATGTGTGTGTGTGTGTGTGTGAGCTAAGGATGGGTGTGTGTGAGCTAAGGATGGTGTGTGTGTGTGAGCTAAGGATGGGGATTTGTGTGAGCTAAGGATGTGTGTGTGTGTGTGAGCTAAGGATGGGTGTGTGTGAACTAAGGTTGTGTGTGTGTGAGCTAAGGATGAGTGTGTGTGAGCTAAGGTTGGGTGTGTGTGTGAGCTAAGGATGTGTGTGTGAGCTAAGAATGTGTGTGTTTGTGTGAGCTAAGGATGGGTGTGTGTGTGAGCTAAGGATGGGTGTGTGTGTGAGCTAAGGATGGTGTGTGTGTGTGAGCTAAGGATGTGTGTGTGTGTGTGTGTGAGCTAAGGATGGGTGTGTGTGAGCTAAGGATGGTGTGTGTGTGTGAGCTAAGGATGGGGATTTGTGTGAGCTAAGGATGTGTGTGTGTGTGTGTGAGCTAAGGATGGGGGGGTGTGAGCTAAGGTTGGGTATGTGTGTGAGCTAAGGATGATGTGTGTGTGAGCTAAGGATGGGTGTGTGTGAGCTAAGGATGCTGTGTGTGTGTGAGCTAAGGATGGGGGTGTGTGTGAGCTAAGGATGTGTGTGTGTGTGAGCTAAGAATGTGTGTGTGTGAGCTAAGGATTGTGTGTGTGTGTGTGAGCTAAGGATGTGTGTGTGAGCTAAGGATGGGTGTTGTGAGCTATGGATGGGTGTGTGTGTGAGCTAAGGATGGGGGGGTGTGAGCTAAGGTTGGGTATGTGTGTGAGCTAAGGATGTGTGTGTGAGCTATGGATGGGTGTGTGTGTGAGCTAAGGATGTGTTGTGTGTGTGTGTTTGTGTGAGGGGTGGTCTTGTGGATAACAGTGAAGTATGGATTAGTGGTCTGTGTGTAGGACGACTTTGTGTGTTAAGTGCAGGCTTTGCACGTCTATGTGTGTAGGCTTGGTGTTTGTGTGTGTGGAGGGTGGAGTTGTGGATAAGAGTGCAGTATGGTTTTCGTGTGTGTGTAAGACACCTGTGTTGTGTGTATGACAAGTGCTTTGTGAGTGAAGGGTGTGGTTGTGTTAAGTGGGTCTGGATTTGGGGCTAGCACAGCCAGGTCGGGATTGATACAGCCTGTCAGAGCATGGGGGTTGGGGTGGGGGTCTGCAGGCTGGTAGGTGGGGATGGCAGGAGCTGGGGCGGGGCTGGGTGCGGTGGGAGTCTACCTGGGTCTCAAGGCACCCCCAAGATCCAGCACCATGAAGACCCCCAGACCCACCCACCCCCCTCGGGATTCGGTTCCCAGCTCCCACTCCAACCCATCACCTCGGGGCGGGAGACCCTGCCCCAGTGTACCTGCACCATGGGAGCCCCCCCACAGGCCCACTCCCCTCCAAACGCGACTGCCCCTTTCAGCAGCCCCCTCCCACCCTGTCTCCCCCTTAAACCGCATCCTGGGTCCGCCTGTCCCCCAGACACCCTGGCGTCTTGGAGGGGAGGGGGCCTCAGAGGCGCCAGACCCCTTCGCACACAGCCCAGCCTCCTGTAGTTTTCTTCCCAATGCGGGGGGGGGCTACCTACCTCCCACCTCTCGGGAGCCGTCCAGGTCCCCAGCCTCCTGCAGCCCCGACCCCTTTCCCGGCCCCGCCCACAGCCCCATGTAGCGCCCCGCCCCTCGCCACCCCTCCCCACCTCTCCCCACGCCTCCACGTCGGCCCCGCCCCTCCTCCGCCCCCACCCCCTCCCCCCGCAGCGCTGTGGTGCTGTGGTGCGGAGGCAGCCGCGCAGCCCTGAAACTTTAAACGGTGTTAAAAGTTTCTGTTTACGAGGAGCCCTTGAATTTTTAAGGACGTATCGATTCCCTGTGCCGAGGTCTTGCGGCTGCAGGCGCAAAAGAAGGGGAGGCCCGGGCCCCGCCGGCCGGCAGGATCCAGGGACGGAGGCCCCAAACTGGGAGTGAGGGTCTCTTCCTCCCCAGACACAGCTGTGGGCTCGCGGAGACCCCCGCCCACATGCACCGCGCGGAGGCACGCACGCATCCCCTACTCACACACGCACTGGTGCGTGCACACACACACAACCCGCATACACAGAGACACCCTCCCTGGCACACATGTGCATGTGCACACCCCTAGTCACAAACACATGTGGGCTGGCACACACAGGCACGCACCCAAAGGAGCCAATACACATACAGAGAGACCGCCTCCCCGGCACACACACACACACAGAGGTACAGACTAACGCACACACATACCCAATACAGACACACAAAGGCCCCCTCCCTGGCGCGCGCACACACACACACACATCCTAGTCACATATCCTAACATGGACACACACATGCACACACACGCGCACTGGCACAGGCTAACACACATATCCAACAGAGACACAGAGACCCCTCCCTGGTGTGTACACACGCACACACACACATAGGTTAACACACACACATACCCAATACAGAGACACAGAGGCCCCCTCCCTGGCACACACACACACACACACAGGCACAGGTTAACACACATACCCAATACAGATACATAGAGACCCCCCCCGGTGCACACACACACACACACACACCCTAGTCACAGCTTAACATGGTCTTATACACACATACACACACAGAGACGCTGACACAGGTTAACACACACATATACCCAACACAGGCACACAGAGACCCCCTCCCTGGCACACACACACACACATACACAGGCACAGGTTAACACACATACCCAGTACAGACACACAGAGACCCCCTCTCTGGTGTACACACACACATCCTAGTCACATACCTTCACATGGACACACACACACACATACTGGCTAATAGGTTAACATACATACCCAATACAGACACACAGAGACCCCCCTCTCTGGTGCACACACACACACACACACACACACCCTAGTCACAGCCTAACATGGTCTTATACACACATACACACAGAGACACTGACACAGGTTAACACACACATATACCCAACACAGGCACACAGAGACCCCCTCCCTGGCACACACACACACACAGGCACAGGTTAACACATATACCCAATACAGACACACAGAGACCCCCCTCTCTGGTGCACACACACACATCCTAGTCACATACCCTCACATGGACACACACACACACACACACACACTGGCTAATAGGTTAACATACATACCCAATACAGACACACAGAGACCCCCTCTCTGGTGCACACACACACACATCCTAGTCACATACCCTAACATGGACACACACACACAACACACACACATGCACACAGGCACAGGTTAACACACATACCCAATACAGACACACAGAGACCCCTCCCTGGTGCACACACACACAGGTTAACACACACACATACCCAATACAGAGACACAGAGACCCCCCCCACCAGGCACACACACACTGACACAGACACACACTGACACAGGTTGACACACACACATACCCAATACAGAGACACAGAGACCCCTCCCTGGCACACACACACACTGACACAGGTTAACACACTACCCAACACAGGCACACAGAGACCCCTCCCTGGCACACACACACACACGCACACACACACTGACACAGGTTAACACACTACCCAACACAAGCACACAGAGACCCCTCCCTGGCACACACACACACGCACACACACACTGACACAGGTTAACACACTACCCAACACAAGCACACAGAGACCCCTCCCTGGCACACACACACACACACACACACTGGCACAGCCACAGAGCCCCAGCCCTGGTCCTCAAACCCTCTGCTTTGCACCTGCGCTCAGCTACTTGCATTTCCTCATCATCCCTGCCCAGGCCCACAGGGACCACCCATACACCAGGTGACACTGGGGACAGTAATGCCACAGAGGCCCTGATCACGGGGAGCCCCGTGGCCCAGCCACAGAATCCCTGCGTGGGTGGATGCCCATGCACATGCGCTCTCTCTCTCTGACACAGACCCACGGACACCTTGTGACCAAAAGACCCCCCAGGGCTGGCTCATGCACACTCACCCAGCACTTCTGGTGAAGATCCAGATTTTCATTCATGCCACCTCCCCCCGACCCCAAGGCAGGGCTTGTTGTCTTGTTCCCACCATGTTCCCAGGGCTAGGCCAGGGCCCGGCAGGCACTCTTGTCTGCCTCACGGTCCCCAGCACGCAGCGCCACTAGGCAGCGGGCCGACCCACCCAGAAACACTCCTGTTCATACACTGGCCTGCAGCTCTTTGGTGTCTCCAGAGGGTGCTGTCACTCTGCCTCAATGAGGTACAGTGACCAGGAGCACATGCCCCTAAGATATTGAGAGAGAGAGAGAGAGAGAGAGAGAGAGATCTTTTGTCTTCTGGCTCACTCCCCAAATGGCCGCAATAGCAGGTGCCCAAAGCCTGGAGCTCCACCCTGGTCTCCCATGTGGGTGCAGGGGCCCAAGCACTTGACCCATCTTCCTCTGCTTTCCCAGGTGCATCAGCAGGGAGTGTGATCGGAAGCCGAGCAGCTGGGACTTGAACTGGTGCTCTGATTGTGGGATGCTGGTGTCCCAGTGTCACTCACTGCTACTGTTCCCTGTTAGGGACATTTAGACACACAAACACGTGCACCACCGGGGGGGGGGTGCGTGCTTTCAGGAACCCACTGGGCATGGCCTTAGTAGCCTCCACACAGCAGGACCTGCACACACACACATGTACACATGCACGCACTTGCCCACCTGGGCACCAACATTCCCTTCAAAAGGCCATTCATAGCCCAGAAGGTCTCCAGCTGTCTGGCTGTGGGGGGCCAGAAGATGCTGGCTTAATGGCAGTGAGGAGGATCCACCTGGAGGGGCCGCAGGTACCACCGTTCTGCCTGTCCTGGATCGCCTCAGGGCACCTCTGCCCCCGTTCCCCCAGCACCTGCTTTCCCTCGCCCCGTTCTCTTCTCTCTCTTTTTTAAGACTTATTTTAGGGGCTGGCATTGCATCACAGCAGGTTAAAAGAGGTCTTCCATACTGGTTCACTCCCCCAGATGGCCATAACAGCTGGGGCTGGGCCAGGCTGAAGCCAGGAGCCAGGAGCTTCTTCTGGGTCTCCCACACAGGCACAGGGGCCCAAGGACTTGGGCCATCCTCTGCTGCTTTTCCCAAGTGCATTATCAGGGTGCTGGGTCATGGATGTGGAGCAGCCAGGACTCAAACCAGCACCCATATGGGATGCTGGCACTGCAGGTGGTGGCTTTACCTGCTACACCACAGTGCTGGCCCCCATCCCCCTCCATTCCTTTCTGTTCTGGAAGTGGGGAGCCAGGGGCCTGCAGGAGTGGACAGATCCCCACCTCAGTATGTATGTTCACATATCCCAGGCCTCCTTGCCCTTGTCTGTCCCTAACAGCCGGGCTTTGTGTCGCCTGCCATATTTCTGGGCGTCCACCCACAGGACTATGGGCAAGTGTGTATATAGGGGGTGGGGGGCACAGGCACAGCCTGTGTGCTATGTGTGTGACACCCACGTGCAGAACTGTCAGCTGACAGAATACCAGGCTCACCTGTCAATGTGTCCAAGGCCTGGGCTACATCCGGGCAACAGGGTGTGATATATGTGCCCTTCTGTTGTGACAGTTCATGTTGCTTTCTTTTCTAAGATTGATTGATTGATTTGATTTTTAAAAGATTTTATTTTTTGTTTATTCATTTGAGAGGTAGAGTTACAGACAGTGAGAGGGAGAAACAGAGAGAAAGGTCTTCCGTCCACTGGTTCACTCCCCAAATGGCCGCAATGGCTGGAGCTGTGCCAATCCAAAGCCAGGAGCCAGGAGCCTCTTCAGGGTCTCCCACACAGGTGCAGGAGCCCAAGCACTTGGGCCATCTTCTACTGCTTTCCCAGGCCACAGCAGAGAGCTGGATCGGAAGTGGAGCAGCTGAGACTAGAACCAGCGCCTATATGGGATGCCAGTGCCACAGGCGGAGGGTTAACCTACTGCACCACAGCGCTGGCCCCACGATTGATTTTAAATGTGATTTTAAAATTTATCTGAAAAGCAGTATGAGAGAGAGAGAGAGAGAGAGAGAGAGAGAGAGAGAGATCTTCCATCCAATGGTTCACTTCCCAAATGGCCTCAAAGGCTGGGGCCGGGCCAGAGCAAGTTGAAGCCAGGAGCCAGGAGCTTCTTTCAGGTCTCCCACATGGGTGCAGGGGCCCAAGCACTTGGGCCATCTTCTACTGCTTTCCCAGGCACATTAGCAGGGAGCGGGATCGGAAGTGGAGCAGCCGGGGCTTGAACCGGCGTCCGTACGGGATGCTGCTGTTGCAGGCAGTGGCTGTACCTGCTACGCCACAACGCCGGCCTGGGCCATTGTTGCTTTCTATCGCTGACATTATGTGTCTCTTTGTGTTGTTTGGCCCACGTGGATGGCGTGGGTTGGTGTGACAGTGGGTTCGTGTGATGTCACGGCACCATTCCAAGTGTTGGAGTGGGTTGCTACAACTGTCCATGTGTTTGTACAAGAGCTGGGGGGTCTGGAATGAGTCAGGGTGTGGCTATGGGATCACATGTGTGTCAACGTGTGTGTGTGCATCAGCATGGATGTGTGTGTGTGAGAGAGCGAGCGAGTGCATTCACCTCGGTACGTGGTACGTGTGTCAGGGTGTGTGCTTTGTCTTCGGATCTTGGAAGAAGTGGCATGTGTCGTGGCTCTGAGCTTGGCTACCCCCTGTGGGTCGGGGTGTCTGTGCTAGAACGCAGGCCAGCACGTGTGGGACCGGCCTTGTGGCTGTGCCTGCATGCATGCGTGTGTGTGTGTGCATGTAGCAGCGCGTGTGTGGGTCTGCAGGCAGGCACGCATGGGTGTGCATGTCCTGAGCGAAATGTGTGCGTGTGAGCATGCATGCATGTGTGCGTGTGCGTGTGAGACAGAGAGAGAGAGAAAGAGAGAGCGCGCAGGCCGCCGCTCCCCGCCCTGCCCGCCCCTCCCCGCGCCCCTCCTCCCGCCCGCGCCGCCCGCCCGCCCGCTCCCTCTCCCCGGAGTGCGCCGCCGCTTCCAAACTTTGTCTAAACTTTCACTTTCACAGCGCGGCGGCGGCGGCGGCGGCGGCGCGGGCGAGGGTGACCGGCCGAGCGGCGGCGTTATGGAGTAGACGCGCGGCGGCGGCAGCGGCGGCGGCGGCGGCGGCGGCAGCGGCGGCGGCGGCGGCGGACGCGAGAGGCAGCGGCGGCGGCGGCGGCTGCGGCGGCCCCGGGAGCCGGCGGGGCCGAGTCTGCGAGCGGCGAGCGCGGAGCGGCGCCGGGCCGAGCGCGGGGGCCGCGCGGCGGAGGCCGGAGCAGCCGAGCCGGAGCCGGAGCCGGAGCCCGAGCCGGAGCCCGGAGCCGAGCGCGGCCGCCGCCTGCCGGGCCTCCCCTCGCCGCGGCCGGCCGCCGCGCTCCAGCCCGGGCGCTCAGCTATGTACTCCCCGTACTGCCTCACCCAGGTACCGGCCGCCGCCCCCGCGCGCGCGATCGGGGGAGGGCAGCGGGCGCGGGAGGCCGGCGGGCGGCGCGGGCGGGCGGACGGGCGCAGGGGGCGCGCGGCGCCGAGGCGGGGGGCAGTGAGCCTGCGGGCCGCCGAGGGGTGCAAGTGGTGCCGCGAGGGGACTCCGGGCACGCGTGCGGGCGTCACCGCGCGCGTGCGACCCTGGCCCGCGGGCGGACTCCAGCTGGGGGGCTCCGGACGGGTTCGGGGTGGAAGCGGGGAGAGGGGGGGCGGGTTGGAGGGAGGTGGTGGCGGGGCTGCGTGCGTGGCGCTGCCCCCGGGGGGCGCGGGGCGGGAGTGCGTGCGCGCGTGGAGGAGTGGAGGGGGGGTTGTCGGTGGGCGGCGGGACGGCCAGCGACCTGCGGGCGGCTGTGGCGCGCGCCGGGAGGGGGGCGGCGTGACCGCGGGCGGTGTTTTTGCAAGGGTGACAGAGTGGCAGGAGGGTGGCCCCGAGGGCGCAGAGGGGACACCGGGTCCGGCGCCGCTCCCTGGGGCGGGCGCAGCGGTTCCCGAGGGTGGCAGCGGGCCGGCGTGCGGGCTTGGAGGCTGCCCTGGCGTGCGGCTGGGGGTGCCCCGGGGCGGGCCGAGCGGCCCGGGCGTCTCCCCAAAGTCTTTGTTCAGGCCTCACATGGGAGCGGGGCTAAGAAAATGGCGGGGATCCCAAATTTCGGAGGGACAGGGGAGGGGAGGAAGGGGCGGGCGCGCTGCCAGCCAGGGCCGCGCCTCTCCGGCGACCCTGGATGTCCAGCCGCGCACCACCACCCAGCCCCCTCCCCAAACTTTTCCCTTGCACAAACTTTTCCTGCCCCAGCCGACCCGGGCTGCTTGCGGGGTGGACCTGGCGGGTTCCCGCGGTGGGGGTGGGGAGGGAATCCCACCCCGCCAAGCCCTGAGGGGAGAGGGGCGGGGGAGGCAGCCCGGACGCGCGCGGCCCACGGTGCCGCTGCGGCCACGCCGTCGGGTCAGCCTCGGGCGCAACAGCGCCGACCTTGGCGCGCAGCGAGAGCGCGTCCCGCCTCCTGCGAAGTCAGCGGCAGCAAAGACCCAGAGCGTGCCTGGCTTACCATCCTGTCCTCTCTAGAGGCTGTGGCCTGAGACTCCCCAGAGGGGGCACGAGAACCACCACCCCCGAGTCCTCCAATGGCCTTGGGAACGGCTGCTTCCGCGGTTGGGACACCTGGACGGAGTGGGGATGGCTTGGGTGCTTGGCCCTCAGTTTAGTTTAGCCAGGCCTGCGGTGTAAGTGTGCAAGGAGCTAGGCCAGACCTGGGGCTCTAACTGTTCCCTGTGCGTGGCCTGAGCCCTGCCAGTCTTATGCCCAGGGGTGCCAAGGGAGAGGAACCATAATCCACAGCTGAACGTGGGATCTGCAGGGGTGTACAATGAGGGTATGGCCAGGTGCGTGTGAGCCGTGGTGTGTGTGTCCCGTGGCCTCGTGGATCAGCCGTGGACAGCAGCGCCGAGTGGGTTAGATGGGGCCCTCGGTGAGCGAGTTGCCTGTAGACAGCGGATCAGAGCATTGTCGGGCAAGGACCCGCGTGCCCGAGTGTGTATCGATCGCAGTGTACGTGCAGGTGGGAGCAGGCACTCTGACCACTGTGACGGTGTGGGGTACGCCCTGCCTTGGACCTCCAACGACTGTGCCATGCTGGCTGCTTCCTCCTCCACCCCCATCCACACACACACACACACACACACACGGCCATCTCGCCCCACCTAGCTGCGATCCCTTCCAAGTGGGGCTACGCATGGCTGGTGTCTGGGGCCTGCTTGGGACCGAGACCCCCACATTTAAGCAGCTGGTTGGCCACCAGGCTGCCAACCAGGCTTCCACGCCAAGCACACCAGACATCTGGGCCTGGCCCCCACCAGTGGCTTGGGCAGGAACCTGTGTGTCCCCCCACCACCACCCTTGCACACACATGCACGCACACACACGTAGAGATTGCTCAGCACCTCCTTGGGGGGGGGCAGGCGGTGATACTGGTGCCCCCTTGGAGTAGGGAGCGGCTGAGGCGACTCCCAAGCTAAAGATGATGGCCAGTGGGTCTGGTGGGGGGTGGCGAGGAGGTTGGTTGAGTGACATCCCAGAAGGGGGTGGCGGTATTCATACTCCCTCGTGTGTGTGTGTGTGTGTGTGTGTGCGCGCACGCAGAGCAGGCCCAGGCTACAACAGCTGGAGTGTGCCAGGGGCGGCTGGGAGGGCAGTGGGCATGGCCCGGCCAGGCTGCCAGCCCTGCGTGGCCGGCAGGGAAACCCCTCCACTCTGGACAGGCGGTGGCTGAGGGTCGGTCAGCAGGGTGTTGTTTTTTTTTTTTTTTTTTAACCACCTCTGTTTTTACAAACCTTTCTGCCTCCATAGTTCACTCTGTCGATCTCTGTATGACAACCTCTTTCGCCTCGTTCGCTTTTTCCCCTCTGTCTCCGGCTGGCCCTGTCCCTTGTTCTCCACCTCTGGTCCTCCTGGGTCTCTGGTTGTCTCTGTGTATCTCTACCTCTGTCTCTGGTCTGGCCCCATCTCTTTTCTCCTTTCCCTGGCGTCTCAGACTCTGTCTGTCTCTCCCTCTCTCTCTCTCTGGCCTCTCTCTCTCTTTTTTTTTTCCAAACCAGAATTGGCTTTGATTTTAAAGTCAATAAATGATTGAGCAGGAACGAGCTTGGAGCAGCGGGGGCCCTGCTGGGGGAAAAGGGACTGTGTGCGTTGGGGGGGGGTGGAATCTTCTAGAAAAAGCATCCAAATCGACAAGCGGCCAGGCAGGATGATAGAGGCGGGAATGGACACATGGGCCCTCCTCCCCATATCATACTTCCTCCCCGTCCCCCAAACACGGAGGGATCCACGCCAGGATATAGATACACACATACACCAACCAAGACACAGCAACCGTGAACCCTTGCACATCCAGAAAACCAGCAGCCTGGGTGTGATCCCTCCAACACCAGCATCGCTCACGGTGGCCACGAGGCATAGACTGCCGACATGTGTGTGGACACAGAAAACTGTAGGTCCTCGTGTTCAGAGCCATCCCCAACATACACACCACGCACACACACACACACACCAATGCACGGTCCCTCTGCCTCACCATGGGGACCCACACACAAGCAGGTAGACCCTGGCTAACACGCACACAGACACACGGGCACAGCCAGCTGGCACAGCCCTCAGACACGCACCTACGCCGCTGCTCCCCACCACACACACCATGGCTTTGTTCTGTGTGCATCCACATACATACGTGTTCCATGCAGGGGAATTGGCAGGGCTGGGGCCTCCCTGCTGTGTTCCCCCACACGCCCTGATCCAGCCCGTTCTCTCTCTCTGGGTCACTGTGGCCACCACCACTCTGTCCCTGGGAAGCTATTGCCACGTCAGCCTGGTGCCTCCTTTCATGAGGTGGGCAGGCATGAACCCCTCTCCGTGGTTGGGGGGGGGCTGGAGCCTAGGGTCCTGGCCCACCCAGCAATGTTTCATGCAGTTCCAGGGCTCCCACACAGAGCAACGGTCGAGAGCCGGGCTTTGCCATAAGTCGGCATTGGGTTGGAGCTTCTTGGAGCCCTGAAGCGTTGGATTTGCTTGGCTTGTAAGACAGGTCGCAATTTGGGCTGTGGTTAGGCTCTACACGGGACCTGGCATATAGCAGGTACTCGAAAAATAGGAATTGTCATCTTTCTCGGGACCTCCCAGATGAGAGAGAAGGGAAGAAGATGCCTCCCACAGCTGGAGAAATCCAAGGAGACTGCTTGTAGGAGGAAGCTGGAGAAAATTATGGGACATGGGCTGCCTCATGGCTGCTGTTTTCGCTTGTGAGGGGTCCTGTGACCAAATAGAGGGCAGCTGAGCTTCAAGGTCAGAGAGAGGTGATGGCAGCGGGGTGGGACAGAGGGCGGGAGGGGAGAGACAAGGCCAGTGAGATCCGGAGGAGGCCCTGGGGCCCGAGTCCTGGTGCAGGAGTGCGCATGTGCACCCGTGTCTCCAAGTGCGAGTGACACAAAGAGATTGGCGATCCGGTGTGTGGGGTGACGATGACTTTAGGGACGTCCCCACAGCTCCAGAGCGGTGGTGGGTCTGCACCTGGATCCACCACCAGGGAACGAGACGCCCTCCCCGCCCACCTACAGTGGTTTGACACCCCCCGCCCCCACCCTGGTCTTCCCACCTGACCCTTGGAAGCCCGGCCTTTGCGCTTTGCTTATGAAGGTCCAATTTGGGGTCCTCCAGCTGGACCGAGAGAGGCAGGGGACGCTGGCCTCTGTTTCATGCCTTTCACGGGCTAGGCTTCTGTCCCATCTGCCTCTGAGGTTGTGGGGAGGGAAGAGGGGTCTTTATTTTCCTGCCCTCAGAGCCCTGGGCGTGGGGACGAGAGGGGCAGGGCAGGGACAGGTGTGAGGCTGGCTGGGTTCTTGCAGATCTGCCTGTGCGTCTTCCTGGAGATCCGTGCACGGCTGTGCATGTGCCGACCTGGGTCCCTTCCCATGCAGATCTCCGAGAACCCAGCGCTGGGTGCCGCCTGCACCTGATTCTGATGTTGGGGTCGGGAGCGTGTGTCAGCGGGCATCGCTGTGTGCCTAGGGAGTGTCCCTGTGTGCGTGTGCCCGTCACTCCATCTGTCCATCGGTGGAGACTGATGTCCCTGTCGCTGCCGCCGCTGCCACCACCGCCATCTTTGTATCCTGGCCGCACGATAGCAAGGAGTGGTGCGTGTTTTCTTTGGCGTCCCCGACCCTGTGTCTGTGTGTCTCGCACACGCATCGAGCCCGTGCAGCTCCACCTGCACCCGCACCCGTGCCGACGCGTGTCTCCGAGTCACGCCGTCCCTGTGTGTCATTGTGTATCCCGGGCCTGGCCCTCATTGTATTGCAACCGCATGGGCCTGGCGTCCCTTGGCCGGCTGCTGGGCACTGCACAAGATGCCCGCTCCTCCAGCGGGCTGGCCTCCGCCATCACCCCCACCACCCGTGTGGCCCTGGTGGCCCTGCTGTATTCCCTAGCACCACCCCGCCCCAGCTCGTGCCCCTGGACAGAAACCCCTTGTGTGGCGGGCGAGGTGCGGGTGTGTGTTGGAGCCGCCCACAGGCCCTCCTCTGTCTGCCGGCTTCACATTGATCTTGGCCTCTGCCTGTGTCCTTCCTGGCTCGGCCCACTGGGTGTCCGGCTGTGCCTGTGGGCCAAGCCCAGGGCCCCCCTGCCACCCCCACAGCCAGGAATACCCTGGGTGCCTCACCCCCTGGGCCACCACCATCACTTTAAGGGTCCCGAGGGCTCGGATTTGGAAACTGAGGCCCCCCTTCCCCCTTTCTCTCTCTCCTCCCCTCCTCCCTTCCTCCGCTCCCTCTCTCCCTCTCTCCCTCTCTCTCTCTCTCTCCTCCTGCCAAACGCGTCTTGGCTCTCTGTGAATATTTCTCCTCCTCAATTTTTGGCTCCAGCTCTGGGCGCATTCACTAAAGGAAGGGCTAGCTCCCCACCCCCAACCCCCTTCCTCGCCGCCTCCCCCTCCCAGGAGCCCCTGTGAGGGCGGGATTGCCCTCTCACAGGGACCTGGGCCCCCCGACTGGGCTTGGCTGGGGCGGGGGGGAGGTGTGTGGACACCGGGCTGGGTAGGCAAGGGGGCAGGAGGGACGGGTGGGAGGACCTGGAGGGGGCAGCGGGCAGGGTGACTGGGCGGGTGGGGAGGGGTCGGGGGCACAGAGCTGGGGTGTCTGGCTTCTGGTGGGGCTGGCAGGCCTTAGCAAGGCGCAGCTGTGCCCAGAACTCAAAGTTGCGTGTGCCACCACTACCGATGTGGCTGCGCCAGCCAGGGAAGGGAGGCGGGCAGCGGGCACTGCGGCACTTTGCAGCCAATGGGAAGCCAGGCTTGAACCAGGGAGCTCTTCCCCCCACTGGGCCCCACCCTGAGGGGAGCCGGGGGTGGTGGCCAGCAGCGGGCAGGGGGCAGTGCCCACCGCCACTGCTGAGAACCCTGCCCCCCCACCGCCGCCGCCACAGCTCAGTGCCAGCCTGCCTGGCACAGATTGGGCAGAGGAGTGGGGCTCTGTCCTTACCTGAATCTGTGAGCCAAGCTGGAGGAAGAGAAGACTTGGAGGGGTAGCAACCACCCCCAACACACACACACACACAGGCACACACACACACACACACTGGGGTCTCAGGAGGTGGCTTCTAGCCCAAGACAGGCAGGAAAGCTTGAGGGTAGGGGCCAAATCAGCCAGGTGGTTTGAACCAAATTTCAGCTTTGGTCCAATCGTGGGGGTGTGTGTGGGGGCAAGGGGGCTGGTTTATTTGGGGTCCATTTCACACACATGGCACATGCAGGCACAAAGAATCACGCCGCCACACTGGCATCCCGCACTTCCTTCCAAAAGGCAAGCAACACTGACACACAAAGAAGCTCACCCCGCACGTATGCACGAGCGTGTGCGCACACACACACACACACACACGGATACATCCGGCCACACCCAAATGCAGCCTTGAGATGTGACTCTGGCAAAGCCCCGGCATGCACCATAAACACGCCGTGAGACCCACGGCCACAGACAGGCACTGTCAGATACACGGGAGACCACAGAGCCCACGGTGGAAAAAAAAACGCACACCACACACACCCAGGGACGCCGTGCAATGCTAGAAAAGGCACATGCAGGCACCAAGGCGTCATGCCACCCTGACACACGGCGGTGGGCCAGTGCACACGCGTGCCACAACAGACACGCAGCCCCACACGTGTGGGTGCGCACGCGCGTGGACACGTTAACCGGGTGCCATCCGGAATGATGGCGCCTGTGTGGAAATGTCTGGAATTCATTCTGATTCTTACATGTGGGGGAGGCAGGGGTGGCCCCTGGTGGGTGGAGGCCAGGGAAGTATACAAAGCAGCCCCTACCCACCTTCCCATCCCTCCGCTGGAAAAAAAAAATTGATCCGGTCCCAAATGGTAACAGTGTATATAACTTAGCTACAATAACTCAGCCATACCATCACACACACACACACACACACACACAGGTTTGAGTCACCCTTGACACTCACCTACATAGGCATTCGCACCTGGGCCACACCTGGCCCTGATTGGAAATGACCACGCCTCCCAGCCCCCGCTGGCTCTGAGCGGCAGCAGCTGCCACCCCAACTTCTTCGCTGCCCCCCAAATCCTTGCCCTGCTTGGTAGAAGCCTGGGTAGTAGGAAACAAGTCCCAGAAAGCTACATACCCACCCCACCCACCCCCTGCCCAGGACATCTCTGGTGTCCGGGACTCGAGGCCTGGCGGTGGCGGGGGTGGGGTGGTAGGGACATGCTCCTAGCTTTGCAGACACGCAGAGAGGGACAGGGACAAAGCTCTAAATCCAGAGACGCTGGGCCCCGGGCTTCACTACCGCTTTTGCTCTGGGGACGCCCAGGAAGAACAAGAGCAGAGGAGAGGACTGGCAAAATGAAGGTTTGTCCTAAAAATAGCGACTGCTTTGCTCACGGGTCCTGGGTACTCCTTGCCACGCCCATGCCCCATGCCCAGTGCCCAAGGGCCTTCCCAGCTCATATCCGAGTCCTCATGTGCCAGACAAGTACTTTTTTTTTTAGGAGGGCGGGGCTGCCAGAGCCAGCTTCCTGGATTCAAACCCTGGGTCTACCACTCACCAGCTGTGTGACTTCAGCCAAGTCACCCACCCTCTCTGGGCCATGGCTTCTGCATCAAAAGATGGAGTGCTAAGATACCACAGGGCTATAGTTCCTTTCCCCATGGCCACCTCCCTAGGTCCTGCCAAAATGCCAGTTACACCCAAATTTCTTACCGTTTGAAACGTGCCCCCAGCTGTCACCTCTGACTCTGACCTTCAAATTTTCTCCTACTCAGTGCTCAGAGTTGCGGGGGATGATATGCTCATGCCCTCTGCACCCCTATGAGCCAGTGGGGCCAGACGCCATCTCCCCACACCTTACCAACCACCTAGCCGGAGCCGGCATGCGGGTGGCGGTGGTGGTGGTGGTGCAGCCTGGGTGTGTGTGTGGGGGGGGGGGCTTGTGCATTCCTTCGATCAATATTTACCAAGCGCTTCCTGGGTGCCAGGCCCTGGGGGCTCGGCACGCAGTGAAAGTGGCAAAGGTGCCAGCCCCAGTGAGAAGGCAGACAATGGGTGAACTTGATCAACAAGGGAGCGTCCAGTTCTGAAGAGAGTGCTGGGGAGCTGTAGTTTGAGGTCTGGGCCCGGGGTAGGGGGCCACAGGTTGATGGGGGTCCCCTTGAGCGTTGCTATGCCACAGCTCCGGGGCGGCCAAGGAAGCTGGGAGCTCTTTGATGCTGGGGTTAGCGTGGTCCACCCCCAGTATCTGCCTAGGACACAAGCACAACCTGAGGCTGCCCCCCTCCCCAATGCTTATGGATGCAACATTCAATGCCCGTGGAAGATTAGGCGAAAGAGCAGTGGGCAAGCGCTTTCCTGTTCAAAACAAAAAAAGGGGGGGAGGGGGGACCTTGATGGCCACTTGCTGGGTATTCTCAACTCTGCCACCCTGAGCCAGGGGGTGGGGTGGGGCAGCTGCCGGCCCGAGAGGCAGTTCCACCTGGGTCCCTCGATTTAGCTCCCCACCGGGGCGGGCCCAGTTTATTTTTACTCCAGCCTGTCACCCTGGCAGTATCAGACTGTGCCATCATTTCAGGGTCTTGGGGACCTGCCCACAGTCTGGGGTGGCAGAGGTGGTGGCGGGAGGCGGGGGGGGGGAGCTTGGCCCTGCCTGCTAGGCCCCCAGACCCCTGTCTGCCCACCATCGCCCCTGCCACCTCCACCCCCACCCCTGAAGCTCCCAGCTTGAGGGCTTTGGGCGGTGGCAGCGGGGGGGGGGCTGGCAGGGTCGCCGCTGCTGGCTGGCATCCGCCGTGCCCAGCCTGGTGGCATTTGGTTTGGCCCCCTGCCTTACCCCGCCACCCCCACCCAGTGCCCAGGCAGAGCTGAACGGCTGCTGTTGCCATTCTTCATTTTACAGCCTGCGGTGGGGGTTGTGGGGCGGCGGGGCGGGGGGCGGCGCGGGAGAGCTAGGCTCCTCTGGGTCCCCTGACTACCCCTGTGCCACCTGGGGCTCGTCCCCCCTCCACAGCTCCCCCTGCCAATGCCCGCTTGCTGGAACGGCCTGGGCTGCATTGTCCGCCGCCCCTTTGCAGCCTGGAGCTGGGCGAGGATGCCCGCCTGGCTTCCATCTCCTCTCTCGCTTTCTCTCCTCTCTCTCACTCTCACTCTCGCTCTCGCTCTCTCCCTCGCCTGCGCCTGTAAATGCTCACCATTTCTGGCATCTTCTCCCATTCCCCCCCCACCTCCCGGAGGCGCCAACCTCACTTCCAAACCCGCCATTGCTGGCTCTTGGGGACCTCCTCTGCTGGAACCTGGAGATGCGGGTTTGGTGGGGTGGGGGGTAGGGGGAAGGGGACAGGCATATGGGCACCAGGGCTTTGCGGGTGCATGCACACGCGTGCCTGCATGCGCACACGCGCGCGCGTGTGTGTGTGTGTGTGTGTGCCTGCCTGGAGGGGTCTACACTATAAGCCAGCTGGATCCACCCGCATCCTCCTTTAGCCCCAAGGGTGGCACAACTGGGCAGCGGAGTCAAGTCCTTTCCCTTTCTGACAACCCTGTGGGTCTCTGAGCCACAGGAAGATCCTAGCAGGCACTTCTGCCCAAGTTCAAGGCATGGGCTGGCCAGCACCTTGCTTTCCTTCTGGCTGGGGGACCAAACCCCATATTGGGCACCACCACCACCAGCAGAGGCGGGGTGGGGGTGGGCAAGGGACTTTGGTGGAACCGGTTTACTACCCTCCCCACCCCCTCCCTCCTCCCCCCTCCCCCCCCCAGCCCGCTGCTGCCCGCGCCTCTGTCGGCACTACACAAAGTTTGCTAAGTAACTTCTAATGTTATTTGAGGACGACCTGGCCTGAACCCAAAGTGGCCCTGTGGAAACTTGTTTTTCGCTGCCGAGGCTGCAAGTATCAAAGACACACTTTCGGGGGGGGGGGCAGGCTGGGGGGTGCCTTGACGCCACTTCCCCCCCTCCGCTCCCCCCTCCCCTGCCCCTGGTGGCAGAGGCTGGCCCTGAACGGACACTAGACACACACAGAGGCCTGTGCCGAGTGGGGCGCAGAGAGCCATGACACCCCAAGAAGGCCCAGCAGCAGGGGTGGGGGCATGTCACTCCCTCTACCCCCAGCCCCAGCCCACACTTCCAGGATTTTTCCAATGTGCTGAGAATCCCAGCGGCCTCAGGGTGGGGTGTGTGCTTGCTCAAGTCCTCTCTGCCTCAGTTTCTCCAGCCACAAGCAGATACTTCCAGAAAGTTCACGGAACAATCCAACATAGTATTATTTTCAAACATAGCATTATTTTGCTGCAAAAAAATCCTGCAATCCATGGGGATATAGCTGTTTTTCTTCATATGCATTTCCCATGGATTTTTTAATGACCCCCCAAATATGTGCATAAATCTCAAAATGTGGGGGGAGGACCAGCTGACCTCTATGTTTGCAACCCTCCCTTTCAAATAAATCCATCTTTAAAAAAATCTGGAGGGAACCAGGGCAAACACACACACACACACACACACACACACAAGCACGCATCTTTTGAATTTCGCTTTTCCACAAGGCTTTTGAAACATCCTCGTGGAAGGAAGTGAGGGGGCTTGGATGCTGTGCACTGGGGGCTTCCGGGGAATTTATGATCAGATGGAATGAAAAGATGTAGATTTTCCACAAACTTTTTGAAATCCCCTTGCTAAGGGGCCTGGCCCCCAAGCCACGATCCAGAGGCTTGGCTGCCTGTCCTGACTCTGTGAGTGTGTGTGTGTGTGTGTTTCCATCCTGCCTGGAGGCCTGCCCCCCAAGTGGCTCAGGGATCCCCACATCCACAGGAGGGCCCACAGGGTCTGGTCTCTCACCCCCTCTCCCTGCCAGTCTTTCCTCTCTCTGGCTTTCCCCTCTCCCCTTTCTTCTTTTCTCTCTCTTCTCACTGTATGTCTTTCCTGCAACTCCCTCTCCTTCCCTGTCCTGCCCAGGCCTGGACCCCAGGGAAAGTGTGGGAAACAGGCACAAACACATGCACCTGTGTCCCGAGTCAGCCAGGCCTGGGGGCCTCTGTGCCCTGAGGTCCCTGACCACCTTCCTGAAGCTGAAGGCTGGGCACTTGGGTTCTTCACCAGGGGCCTCTGTCGTAGGATTTTCTGACCTCTAAGGCTCGCAGACAAGGGGGGCCCCCGTGGAGTACAAGTAGAAAGGTCAAGGCCAAGGATACACTAGGCTGACCCCTGCCCCAACCCCCTTCTGTCCCCACCCCGAGGTAATCCAAGTCACCTACTGGGATCCTCACCAAGGTAGGCTTTTGGGGTCCCCCAGCCCCAGCCCCACATGCACTGCCTCATCTCCACTCAACAGTCAACGCCTGCAACACCCCGCCACCCACAGTCTGTCGCGTGGTGACAGCCTGTCACAGGCACCGCCGCACACCGGCACAATCTGTCGTCCACGCACAGTCTCACACACAACCTGTCACACACACACACATACAGCGGCACAATCGCACACACAGCCAGCCTCACGCGATCACACCAAGTGTCACAGCTTGTCACAGATCCCTCACAATAAAATTAACAGCCACCGATGGCAGAGCGAACGGGCGCACGGGCAGGCAGGCAGGCGGGCATCCGCGACCTCCCGTGACCCTCCCAGCATGAGGCAGGTATGAGTAACCTGTTTTACAGATGAGCACACAGAGGCCACAAGGTCAAGTGCCAAGGTCACGGCGCTCCCCAGGGAGGGTAGCAGGGGTAACACTCAGCCAGGAGCAGGTTGAAGGCTTCAAACACCTTTGCAACCTTCCTCTGGGCAACGCAGGGTGCCCTGTTGCAGCCTGCTCCCCAGGAATTCCCTTCCCAGTGTGTGCATGTGGGGGGGGGGGACTGAGGTTCCAACAGCCCAGGGCCAGAAACAGGGGAAAGAGCCTGCTAGCTTCACACCCCAGGGTGCTCAAACCATCAATCATGGCTGAGGAGAAGTGAGCTGTGCCCCTCCAGCCCTACTGTTACCCGTGGCCACTAAGAAGCCACTAGGCAGTGTGGGCGCATCAGAAGGGGGTCCGGTTTTGAGTGCCTGGATGTGTGGGGGCTGCTGGGGAGCTGGGGGCTGCCCTGTGGCCCGCGTTGGTGGCAGCCTGCAGTCCTAAGGGGGATCCCACGTGTAGGCTGCAGCTAGGTCCTGGAAGGCAGCAAAGTCTTGGGACACTGCTCAGGTGGCCTGGCCACTGTGCGCTCCAGGGCTCCCCTAACCCAGGCCAGGTCTCAGCATCTCCAGGCTGGCCGCCTTCCTACCCCAACCCCCCACCCCGGGGCCCTCTGCTTTTCAAGGCTCTTCCTTCTCCTCCTCTCCAGCGCGCCTTTCCTCTTTGTTCCAGTCCACACCGCTCCCCCCACCCCCTGCTTCCCTGCCTGCTCCCCGGGGCTTCCCCTATTGGAGTCGCCTCAGCCAAAACCAACACGGGCTCCAACGACAACCCGCCGAGGCCCGCCGCTGCCGTCCCTGCCCCTTGGCCCGCTGGCTTGGGGGCCAGATCCGGGCTCTGCTGGGTCTAGACAGCGGCCCCGGTGCACGTGGCTACACCGAGAGGGCGCCCCCTGCGCGGCAGCGGCGCGGACGGGGACCCAGCAGCTCGCACGCACGCGCGCCTCTATCCAGAACTCTAGCAGAGTTCCCGAGGCGCGCGCGTGCACAAAAGCATTTTGGGGGCACTGTGGCTCCAGCCCGCGCCCCCCACCCCCGGACCGGGAGCCTTTTCGAAGATGAGACGCACACCCAACCGTGACGCCCCCCAGCCCCCAACGCTGAGTTAGGCTGCCCGGCGCACACACACCCATAAACTCCTCTGTTCGGCTCCAGATTTGGGATCCTTAGCATGCACTATGTGGGAGCCCAGATTAGGGTACTGGGCACAAGTACTGCCCCGCGCCCCCGTCGCGGTTCCTGGCCCCCTCCCCGGGCGGGTGCGTCCGTGAGCCTGCAAGAGCCTCTAGTGCCCGCGCACGTGGCTCCAGGCCCACGCGGGCGCGCACCTCGCCAACCGGCACACACGTGAGCCCCACACCTGCCAGGCCGCCCAGGGCACCTGGCTCCCAAGCCGCATTCAAGTTGTTGGGGGAGGGGGCTGGAAAGAGAGACCTAATTCCCAACACCCCCCACACCCCACTCCTCCTCCTCCCCGTTTCTCCCCGGAACACTCAGCCTCCCCAGATAGCCCTCGGGGGCACAGGTGCCACGCCTCAGAGCTGCTGCTGCCCAGTGTCGCCCCTGCATGTGCTATATTTGAAATTCCTACCTTTATGCACATATATTTTTATATGTTAAGAGCCGCTCCCCCTCGCCCTACCCGCGCCACGGTTGTACTTGGATTTCAACCGCCCCCACGAGGCTTCTTCCAAAACCTGGAAACCCGTGTCGCCAGACAGAGACGCGTGGACAGGCAGCCGCAGCTCGCTCCCGCTGCCACCCCACCCCCGCCACGGACACCCCGCGTTTCTAAAGGCCGGGGACCCCCACCGCCGAAAAGCCCGGGTTGTACATTGCTACCGTCTCCTATAACCTGCCCAAGAACACAACGCGCCGGGGGTGGGTGCTGGCGCGGAGAAGTCGCTTTTCGGTGTGTGGTGCCTGCGGCTGGGGTTGAGTGGCGGGCCTGCGATTCCCCCACCCTCCTAGGAAACTTCCACCTCCCCACTTCCCCCACCCCACCCCACCACCACCACCACCATGAGTCCAGCTCGGGCCGCTGAGGGCTCCGCGTTCCCCGTAGGTGCGCCCCGGTGGAGGCCGGTTCCCTGCGTGTCACAGACCTCAGGACCCCCAGGGACAGTGGTTTTGCACGGGTGGGGCAGGGGACCGGAGCATGGGGGAGGGGCGTCCCAAGGCTCCCGTCCCGAGTTCCACAACCCGGCTGAAAAAGAAAGAGAACGTCCTCGGCGTCTCCTTCCCGGCTTCCTCGTCCCCTCCGGGTCCTCCGAGGGGAAAGGCTGGGCTGCGCCCCCACCCTTATCCCAAGTGAACTTAAAACCCCTTCTCCCCCTCCACCCCGCAAGACCAGATGAATCACCAAGTTGCCTGCCTGTGCGCTGCCTGCAGAGACCTGCAGCCCGGGACCTCGTGTGCTAACCTCTGCGTGCGCCCCTCGACAGGTGCCCGCCGCCCAAGGGTTTCCTCCAAGGTGGCGTCCCCTGCTCCCCCCCACACCGTGCACCTGGCTCAAGAGCGGGAAGGGGGTGGTAGGGAGGCCGTCCCTGGGCCCAAACAGGAGGAGACCCATGCGATTTCCACGCCGCGGAACGTGGATGCCGATCGTGCGCGCACCGCAGGAGGCCGCGTAGAAATCCTGGGCCCCCGGCGCCCTGGTGGGGGTCGCCGGTCTAGAGGGTCACGAGCTGGCCGTGCGCAAAGGCCGTGCGGCAAAAAGGCGGGAAGCGCTACGTCGAGGTTCCCGGATGTGGGGCGCACGCTGGGCCCCCGCTGGTTGGTGAGGGGACAGGGACGACACCCGGGCGTTGAGCTGAGGGTGTGGACCACTCCTCACCCCAGCCCCGAGCCCCCCGGGCAGGTGAGGGCAAACCGGAGCCGGGTTTGAAAGGGGCGGTCGCGCTAGGCGAGGCCTTCGACGGTGCGCGCCAGCTACAGGCCGTCTAAGGGGGACGGGAGCCCTTGGGGCTCCCTCTCGCCTGGGTGCGGCCTCACCCCTCCCCGCGACCCCTGCCCCGCCGAAAAGTGACCCCCGCTCTCTTGCGTTGGGGCGCTCGCCACGGGAAGCAGCCGCAGCCTGGGTGGGTTTCCCGGGGGGGCGGTCGCGCAGGCGGGGAGCAGGTTATGGGGGTCAGGGGCCGCCTTTGCTCCGCTCGCCTGGTCCCGCGCCCACCCTGACACCCGACCCAGAACTGTGCGCGCTCAGGGCTTTGGCCAGGAAAGCGACGTCGGCGATTCCTGTTACTATTCCGCTGCTCGGTGTTGGGGCGGGTTAACTGACCCGGGCTCGGAGGGCAGTTTTGGGGTTCCGGGGTGGGGTGGGGTGGGGGCGTCCGTGCGGAGCCGGCTCCACTTCCATGTCGCGTGGTGGCCGCCCCCAGACCCCAGATTGCCCCTTCCGCGGGGCACGTCCCCAGCCCCAAAAAGCCGACTCTTTCTTTTGGGAGATGGTAGGCGAGGAAATTTACGAGGGGGGGAAGTTTTGGCTTATTTTCATGGGGAGGCTGGGTTCTTGGGGGGTGGGGGCCTTTGGCCTCCAGCGAGCACGGGGATGGAATGAGACTAAAATGGCAGAAAATGCGCATTTCCCCCCCTTCCCTTCTTTGCGAGCCCGCCGGGAGAGTGGGCTTTTTTACGATTTTATTTTCTTTTATTTTTGGTGGAACATTTCTTCCCCTCCCTCCCCCCAGCCCCCAAGCGCTTTTCTACGATCCACACCCTTCTGCCCTTGGGGAATCTGACTTCTTGGAATTCGGGGCGCGAGTCAACGGCTCCCCCCCAACCCCTTGCTACCAGCCCGGTGGAAAAGCTGGAAAAATGGGAAAAAGAACGTGAGCGCCGAGCGCACCCGACCTAACCTGTTGGAGGAGGAAGCTGGTGTGGGGGTTGAGGTTTCCCGAGCCGCCGCCCTCCCCCCATCCCACCCCCAAAGCCTGCTCCGGTCTGCACCCCTGGCCCCTGGGCATTCTGAGAAAGCGCCCAGGGACCTGCCGGCACCTGGAATCCCGGCTTCCCAGCTCCCGAATTACTTAAACGCGCTTTCCTGGGGTTTGAGCGCTTCTCTTTTCTACTTTGCACGGGACTTAGCCCGCCCTGGCTGCAGCTGGGGGAGGTGACCCCGGGCACCCCGACATCCAGGCGGTGGCCCACCCCCGCCCCGCACCACTCCCCAGCTCCCGCGACCTCGCTTGGCTACTTTTATTCCTCTGTCCTGTTTATATTGTTCAGATCTGTTTTTTCTTTAAAATCAGATCTTTTTTTTTTAATTTAAAGGAGTTTTATTACTTTTTTAAATTAAAAAAAAAAAGAAATACATGTGAGACGGAGGCTGCATGTTAAAAAAACACAAAGGGAAAGGTGCACCCCCCCACACCGTGACGCTCGGGGTGGCTGGCGAGCGGGTGCCACCAGCCCCGCGCCCCAAAGCTTGTGGCGTCGGCCTGGCAGAAAAGCGGGCACGGGGCACCCCGGGCGTCTCCCGCCGCGGAAGAGGCGCTCTAGAAAGGCAAGGGGAGTGTGATGATTTTTCATAAAATTCTGTCTCATTCAGAAGCGCGCTTCTGCTGTCGCTGGGAGCCTGCGTTTGCTACGGCAAAGTCTGTAATCAGAGAAAAATACCAGCTTTGTTGAGGGTTAGAATATATCATTGGCTAATGTGTGTGGTTTTGTGTTTTTTTTTTTTTTAATAATGCTATGCATTGGAATAATTAAAGAGTGAGAAAGAAGACCTCTCTCCTCGCTTCTCTCCGTTCGGCATTGTCTTATTTAGGGGCGGAAAGCGAGTTTTTTCGGTTAGTTTTAATGCGGGCTTTTTTTTTTTTTTTTCCTCCTCCCTTTCCCTTCTTTTCCCCTCTCGCCCGCCTCTCCTTCCGCTCCGGTCTGATTCGCAAATCCCCAAACTGGCACAAGCCAGGAAATTTGCAGCCGGCCTGGCCGTTCTCCACCCCCCCTCACCCGTGGGCCCTGACCCGCTTGCCTGGTCTGCACTGGAGCGACTTACAAAGAGCCAGGCTCCGGGACCCCGATGCCAGCCCAGGGCGCGTTTCCCAGGCCAGGCAGTGGGCTGGAGAGACCGTCAAACCGGGTTGAAGGGACGCAGCCTGCCGCTGACCCCACGCACCCCACCCAAGAACGGGCTGAGCACTTTCAGACACGGCCGCCCGCACGCTCACTCACTAGCTCCCTCCCTCGCAGGGCTCAGATCCCTTAGCATGTTTTAAATTAAGCTGGACAGTTCTTTCTTTCCAGCCCCCTCGCAATGCGGCCTTGGAGAGTCCGCCTGGGCAGCCCCGTGCCCTGGGTAGGGGAGAGAGCTGCCCAAAGGGCTCGAGTTTGGGAGAGGAAGAGCAGGGTCCAGATCCAGTGGCTGGGCCCAGCCTGGAGCGATGGGGTCATCTGGGAGGGTTTTTTTTTTTTTTTTTTTTTTTTTTGGTAGGAGGCTGGGAAGGTTGGCCCTGGTGGGTGGGTGGGTGGTAGGCGAGGTGGATGCCTTGGGCCTTCCCTCCAGGTGTGAGATGGACTTTACAGAAAGCGAAGGGCTTGCCAGGGTGCTCTGTGAGAAAGGCAGAGGGAAAGCGGGCAAGAAATAGGGCGCAGGGGTTCGTGCCCATGGGCGCCAGCGGCAGAGCTACGGGCTGGAGCGGGGGGTATGGGTATTTCTTTGCTTCAGGTGTTTTTAATTAAATGTTTCTCTCTCTTATTTTCCTTGTTATTCGGTGCTTAGATTTTGGTTTTTCCCAGGGATCCCTTGCATTTGTCTTTTTACATAAGCAGAAACCCCACCAGCACCACACCAGCACCAGCACCACCAGCAGCAGGCACCTCCTCGGAGAGATATTGTGGGAGGTATATTTGCCGTCAGTGTTTTTCTCTTTCCTGCTTTTTTTAAAAATTTAATTTTAAAATGATAAAGTAAATTTAGTGCTAGTGAAAGTGAGGGTTGGGGATGGGGGGTGGGTGGGGAGGCAGGGAGCCAGCTGGGGCTGGAGCCAGGGACAGGGGAGGAGGGTGGTAGGCGGGTCTCAGGGTTTAGCCTTCTCTCCCTGCCGTGGGGCCCGAGCCCCAGGACCCCAGGCCTAGCCTGAGGCAGCCCACTCACTCTGGCTGCCATGGTCTTCTCCCAGCTCCCTTGTCGGGGGCTCTTGTGGATGGGCCTGGGGGGCAGCCCGCCCTGATGGGTACCTCATTCTCCCTTCCGCAGTGCCTGGCCCGTTCCCTGCTGCCCCCCCTACATGGAGACCCCACACCACCGCCGTGGGAAGAGTGAGAGGAAGAGCCCTGGCTCCCCTCCTGTCACTCGGGCTCTTCTGCCTGTCCCCAACCCATGCCTTGCTGGTCCACCAACCTGCTGCCTAGTTGATGGGCTCAGAGTTGGGCAGGCAGGGAGAGAAGACACACAAGACACACACACACACACACACACACACACACAGAAACCCCTCTGTGCCTGGAGGACGAGGGGCTGTGGGCGCACGAGTGGCGCCCTGTGCCCTGGGACCTGTGTGCACACACCGGCGCTCGATGCTCGCTGCTCCCGGTGTCACCGGCGACGCCCGGCAAAACCTCCAGGGCCGGTGCAGCAGCGAATCTGGGTGGAGTCCCCCGGGGTCTGGTCACTCAGTGACAGCCCATCCAGGAGATGCAGCGGCCTGCTCGCCACCCGTGCCAGTGGAAAAGCTGACTTTAAAGATACAGGGCGGCCACAGCCTCAAAGCTGGAGGACAGGCCGTGCGTCACAAAATGAATTAAGAATAATAATAATAAATACTAATATTGAAAGAGAAATCGCTTCCGCTCAACTTGTGTTCGCCCTCCCCCGCTAGGGGTGCTGGGAGAGCTTGTAAAAATTTAGGGCTTGATATATTTTTTTTTAAGGCCTACATTCTATGAGGCTCTCGGCCTGCAGAGATCCGCCTGCAGAGACTTAGGTGTAGACGAAAGGGTTTGCACGTCCCAGGGCTAAAGGCGCGGGAGTGGCAGGGAGGCCCTTCCTTGCCAATTGCATTTTGCTGTCAACATCTGGAAAGCAACATTGCAGCTGTTTCTTCTGCCCCCTCCCCGCCACTGCCACCTCTCCTTTTTTTTTTCCCCTGCATACTTAAAAAAAATTTTTTTTTGTATGCTTGCCATCCCTCCAGTACTCTACCCTGTTAAAACCATTTTCGCGGCTCTGTTCAAATCGGGTTGTTGAGTTGGGGCCTTTTTTTTTTTTTTATTTTCTATCTCCTGATCTGACAGTGTAAATTTTTAGCAGTGATTTATTTGAATGGGCCCTGAGAGCCATCGGGTAATGCCCTCCCCTCCCCTTCCCTTCCTCCCCCCCCCCCCACCTCCGCCATCCCAGAAGCGGCAGGGGCTGGCGGCTCCTCGGGCAGCCCTCGCCCGGCTCCCTCCTTGCTGCCGGCGCTCGGCTCCCCCGGGCAGGTACCGGCGGCTTCAGCCCTCCTCGGCCTCTTCTGCGGTGTTTTTGTTTTTGTTTTCTCTTCGTCCCCCAAAAATATTTGAACCAAAAAGCCTCTTTTTTTTTTTCCTCCACCCACAGCAAACTGAAAGGGCTAGTGAACCGTGATTCAACAGAGCCAGGGCGTCTCTTTTCTTCCTTAGCATTAATTAACTCAAGTTCGTTAGGACGTTGAGTCTGTCGCCCACAGTTTTCCCTTGTGTGTGCTGAATCGGGTCATAGAGGGAGATTTCCCGTGCAAACAGTTTGTGTTGGAGCCGGAGGACGAAGAAGGGGGAGAGAGAGGGTGAGAAAGAAAAGGGAGCCGTGGAGGGAACGGGGCTGGGGCCGAGGGGTGGGCGCCTGCACCAGCCTCCGCAGGGGCCGGGCACCGGAGAAACGAGGTTTCCTGGGTGGTGATCGTGGTAATCCAGTAGCTGGGAGAGCAGTACTTGTTGAGGGATTTGAAAAAGAAAGAAAGAAAGAAAGAAAGAAAGATAAAAAGGAAAGAAAAGTGCCCCTCCCAGCTCCTAGAACTGTTACGTTTTTGGGTGAAGTTGCTAGCCTGGACTGGGTCGGCCCAGCTTTTCCCTTGAACCCTTGAGCAGTTTAAAGGAAAAATAAAATAAAAAATAGAATAAAATCCCGGGCCCTGGGCACTGCCTGTTGCTTAGCAATCCAAGAAAGAGGTTGCTGCCTCCAGGCTGCGGGAGGGCTCCCCTGCCCCCGGGGGTGCAGGCCGGGCTGGGGTACCTGAGCCATTCCCCTAAGAAAGGAACTGGCAAACCAAGGGGCTCTTGCAACCGATCCTCGCGGGGCTCGGGCAGGAGGCTTGGAAGGGCGTCACCTATCGGGTTTTTTGGTCACTGTGTGATACCCCATTGCCAAAGCGGGGGCTTTCACTTCCAGGGATATTTTTCCAATCCTTCTCTTTCGCCCTCAAGGTGTTTTTCCCGTGTGCCAGCCTCTCCCCGATCTTGCCTTTTGTCCGTTTTTTTCCCCCCCAGTTCTTTGGAGAGAGTTATGAAGCTGACCTGTGGAGTGACACTTTGCGACTGGGGCCTGTGTGCCGTGTGGTCCCGTCCCGTGCCGGAGGAGGTGGAGGAGTGGGACCAGGACGGCTCCAGTCTTCCCTGCCCCCTGCCCCGGCTCGGCCTCCCCCTCCTTGGTGACACGAGGAAGTTTGAAGCTGAATAATGAATTAAAGACTCTCTCTTTCTTTTTTTTTTTTTTTTTTTGGTTTCCCATTTCCCGGAGAGGATGAGCTGAAAAAGTAAACACTTTCCAGGCGCTCTAGGGAGAACTGAGCGCCATCCCCAATACCCCTGTCCTTACCCTATTTTATTCTGTGCCAAGAGGGTGAGGGGAAGATACGCCTGGAGCAGGGGCGCTTTCGGAGCCAGAACAAGGCTGCCTGTTGGCCCGATCCCAGGCCACCGCTCCGGGTTTGTCGTCAGGAGGAGAAAAGGCAGAGAGAAGCGAGGCGGGGGTGGCGTGGGGGTGTGTTGGGGGGGTGGTTGCAGGAGATAAGTGTGTGTGTGTATGTGTATGTGTGCGCGCGCGCATGCACACGCGCGTGTGCGAGGCCTGGTTTGAGGCAGACCCCGTCCTGAACCCAATACGGCAGGGACAGGGCGAGGGGCAAGCCCGTGCAACCGGCGTGAAGACGCTGGAGAGAGCCCTGCGTGTGCGGCCGTCTTTTTCCCTGAGCGATTGGAAGGAAACAGGCCCAAGGCAAGCCAAAAACCCGCTTTGTCCAAATTATCCGAGCCTCCTTGCGAAGTGCCTTTTCTGGTTTTCATTCCTGGCGTTTGCAGACTCTTGGATGCTTTTTTTTTTTTTTTTGCTCTGGTTGCAAGAGCCCCTTGCCTGCCCCCATTCCCACCCCAAGAGAGAAGGGAGGCCCCACCCACCTTTAGGATAAACAGCCAAGGGTTGGGGGGGTGGGGGAGGCTCTTTGCTGCCCACCCCCCGTGGGACTGCTACTTCAGCCTCTCTCTCTACCTCCCCTCCTGCCCGTGCCCGTGCCCGAGAGTGTGGCCAGTGCCAGCGACCCATGGGATGAGATGGGGACTGTGATGTCGCCGCCGCCGCCTTTCCGTTCAGACCAAGCCTGAATTATGAAGTGCCAGGAATGAAGTGGGGGAAACTACCCCGGGGGTGGGGGTGGGGGCCTCTCTTTGTGACCAATTTTTTTTTAATTTCCTGCACATTTCTTCTTGCTCCGTCTGCGGGATCCCCAGTCATTTGTGTGTCTGTTTTTGTCAGTAATCTGCTTTCTGAATAAGTTCTCCAAACCCGGATGGGCCCACGTGTCTCTAGGGCCTGAGAAGTGTAAGCGTGAGGCCTTGAAGCCAGCCAGCCGCGGACAAATAGTAGTGGTTTGTTTTGTTTGTTTGTTTGTTTGACGATAAAGACACCTTCCAACAGCGGTCCCCTATCCTGAAAGACACGAATCCGGCTCGATGTTTCGCTGGTTGGCAGGTCTGGGGCCAGTTGCAAAACCTGTTTCAAGGCTGGGAAATTCATTTTGTTTCCTTGAAGAATTTCTAATGCTGTCTCTGTCAGGGAGGCACTGGTAGATTTTTTTTTTTCTGTCTTCTCTGTCTCTCAATCCAGGACTCCACAGGGCTTCCGGTGGACAGGATCGGGTGCAAGCGGAGTTTGGGGGGGCACCCATTGCATTTTCTCACTGTGCATTTAGTTAGGCTGTGTTGTTGCCATCTCATTCTCACTCCTGAGCCCCCTTTTTCCTGCTCCCAACTTTGTTCTCCTCCTCAGCTCGGCCCCCCTTTCCCCCTCATCCTCCTGTGCAGTTTTGGGGCTCCATTTGATACCCTCCTCTGCGGGTTTGGCTCCCCTCTCCCCTTCCTCCTGCTCCTTCTCTGTTTCTCTTCCCTCTGTGGCCTGCTTTCTTTTCGGGGCAGTGAGAGGAGGTGGCAGGGCACACAATTTGCTTCGTGCAGCCTGAAGTCAGCATGGGTATTTATTATTTTAGAAATGTTGCGGTGAAAACTGTTGTGCGTGTGTGTGTGTGTGTGTGTGCGCGTGTATTACCAAATTCTATATTCTGCACAATAAAAAGAAAGAACCCTTTCTTTCACACTGACAGAAAAAAAAATCCCTGCAAATCGGAAGCCCCTGTCAATGTTTTAGAAGTCTCATTTCTGGCCTCTCATGGATGGGGGAGAGGTGTTCTCTCCCCTCTCCCGGCACACCCCAGTTTTCTCTGCCTTTCCTCCATTTTTCTCGCCTTGTATTCTTTCATTTTTCTGTTCTGACTCTCACCCTGCTCCCCCAATCACTGGCTTCTTTTTCCCCTAAGTTCTCCCTCTCATTCCCTCTCTCCCCTTCATCCCTCTTCCTCCTCCCCCTCCTCTTCCTCAGCCTCCTGCCTGTCCCCTCACTCCCTGCACCACTTCCAATCCTTGCACAAGCCCCTGCTCCTCTGAGGGTTTTTGGTCTCGGCTGTGGGCTCCCCCTGCCCCTTGGGGAGGAGAGAAGGCAGGGAGCCTGGGACAGGTAATCTTCTGAGGACTCTTTTAACAAAAGGGGGACAGTCCCCTTTTGTCTGGGGCTCCTGAGGGGGCGTGTCTGGCCTGCTGGCTGCGACCAAAAGCATTCGGGTTGAGGAGGCCAGGGGGCTGGCTGGCTGGCTGGGGGGGTGCTCCAAGGGTTTCCAGTGGAACCTGAGCGTTTCGACCTCTGTTCTGGCCAGTACCTGGGCTGTGCTTCCAGGGTAGCCTTCTGCTGGGTGCCAGGATGAGGGGAGAGGCCCCCTTGAGGGGAGCCCGGGGCTCTGTGTGGTCCCCGAAGGTTCCATGGACACCCCGTCTGTTCCTCCTCCAACCACCTCTCCTCTCCGGCTGATCACCCTGCCACTCTGTCGACCTTTGACCCTTTACTGGCTGCAGGAGTGATTGGGCCATCCTATCCTAAGTCCCTAACTCCTCTAGGGAAGGGGACCCTCCCCACATCCGCCTCACCCCCTCCCCTGCTCCCACCGGATCCCCGTGCACCCACGTCGGTGTCGCAGTTCACGAAGGGAACACACAGGGCAGGATTCTCCAGGAGGCCCCCGCTGGGGCGCTTTCCACTCGCTGTCTGGCGTCTAATGTAAATCAGAACCCCAGAGCAGCACCCATGCCGCGCGAGCGAGAAGGTCGTCAGGAGGCACCAGGAGCCACGCCGACCGCCACCCTCGGCTGATGGCACCGAAGCTGGTTATGAACAGGCTGTGAATTATTGAACAGCACCCCAAGGGGCCTGTCCCTGATGGCGCCGCCTCTGGCGGCGTCCCTCTCTCCCGCCTCCACCCCACTCTCTCAGCAGCAGGGAGCTCCTAGCCCCTGAAGATGACCATTCAGGACACGGCCGGCGGTGGGAGGGCGCGTCCCAAGTCGGGTCCCGTGCAACTGCCCGCTGCGGGCCCAGGGCTAAACGTTTTGTTTTCGCACACCCCAGGAACCTTCCACCGAACAGAAAGGGCACGGGCGGAGGGGCGGGGGAGGGAAGAAAGGGGCGCGAGTAAGCAGTGACCTTTTTCCCTTTGCCAGCTGAGGGCCGAGCCTGGGGAGAGGGCTGCTGTAGGGGACAGGTTCCAAGCCTGATCAGATGCCCCCATCTCTCCCTCTGTGTTCCGGGTCCCTTCTCCGGGCAGCTTTGCCTTTGATTTCATGGCTGCCCCTTCCTGGGGCTCTCCCAAGGCCTCAGGCAGGCATGGCCCTTCCCAGAGAGACCCCCAAGGAGGTGGGGTGTTGCCCCCCAGGAGGGAGGCCCTGTGAGCTCTTGCTTGTGTGACTTGATTTCCCCTCGATGGCCTCTCTTCTCTCCCATCCCCCACCCCACCCCGCTGTTGCACTTTGAGCTCTGTGCTTTGGGCCCTGCAGTCTGACTTTTGACTCCGGGAGGTGGGGTGGGGGGAGGTCAGCTAAGGAGACCCTAGTGGGCTGGAGCGGGCCAGACACAGGGGGAGGAAGCCGGGAGTCCAGTGTCTGGCGGGTGGTGGGTGTTGGGGGAGGCATGGGTGACATTCGCGCCCCTGCTGGGAGAAGGGGGGGGGATCTCACTTTTGCGACTTCTCCCCTCCCACCGCACCCTGCCGCCCCACCCCCAGAGCTGGCTGTTGTGTTTGTGGCTGGGTGTAGCACTCGTCAGCAGAGCGCTGTGACAGGAGGCTATTTTAATAAACTGTTGCAGTTTCGCGAGCCGAGCTGCGTCGCGCGCGTTGGCATCACCGCTAATGGAGCGTGCGTGGCTGGGTGTGGGCCGAGGGAGGCGGCTGAGCTCGCTAGGGGGCTGGGGAGAGGCGGGGGGGGGGGCGGTGGGTGGGGGAAGCGAAGGGTGCTCCCCTTTCCTGGTGTCTCTCTGCTGAGCCGCCGGCCTGGGGATGGAGCGGTGGCTGCACCCTGGGTGCCCCGCCGGGGGCCGGGGGCCCTGCCCTGGAAGTCCTGCTGGCTGGGCTAGGAGCTTGCTGCTTTTTTTTCTGATTCTATTCATAGTCCCGCAGGCTCGTGTGTGTGGCCGAGGAGGAAAACTTCCACTCGCCGCTGTGTGCTCCATACAGAAAGCGAGAAAAGGAAATTGCAGAACAAGGGAGAGTGTGCAGGCTGGAGAGAAAACACTGAACCAAACACAGGGAGAAAGGGCTAGCTGCCTTCCCCCAAGGCCTACTGGGGCTCCCGCCTGCCAGCCCGCCCGGAGTCAGGCCTGTATTGATTTATTTTTGCTGGCTTAAAAAAAAAAAAAAAAAAAGTCCACGTCTTCCTCAATCCCCAGTCCCCCACCCGCCTCGCCACACATCCACCACCCAACCCCCCCAAATTTGCTGGGTGGCTCCTGCCAAATGGACCCGAGTGGGAGCCTAGAATGAAAAATTCATAACTGCTGGACTTTGCTTGTTCATTAGTCGTGAACTTGTCGATTGGGCAAATTGTTTTTGGTCTCCAACTGCCGGGGGCTCTCCCAACCCTCCCAGCTCCCTCCGCCCCTCAGATGCGGCCATTGGCTGCTCGCGGACGTCTCTCTGCCAAATAGGTGGATCCTCCTCTCCACGCTCGCGCGCTCTCTCTCTCTCTCTCTCTCACTCTCTCCTCCTCCTTCCTTCTCTCTCTCTCTCCCCCTCTCCCCCTCTCCCTCCTTCTTTCTCTCTCCCTCTTTTCCCCTCCTTTCTACTGATTTGGCACAAGCCAATGGATGGGGATCGAGCATGAAAGGAGAGAGGGGGAGAGAGAGAGAGAGAGAGAGAGAGAGAGAGAGAGAGAGAGAGAACGAGCAACAAAACCCCCAAACCCAGCCAGCGCGAGCGCACGCGCGTGCACACACACACACACACACACACACACCATCCCATCCACGTCCTCTCTGGGTCTTGCCTCCCTCCCTCCCTCCTCCATTCTCCTCTCTCTCTCTCTCTCTCTCTCACGTTTGCACGCCTCTGCCAGCAACGGTCTACAGCCGGTCGGAACTCGCCCTCTTCCCCGGAGCCCGCGAGCTCCCCCTCTCCCTGCGAAGTTTAACGTCCCTGTGCGGCTGCCAAAGCCCAAAGCCTTTCCCATTCAGCTGCCGCCTCTTCCCTCTCTGCTTTTGTTTTTGTTTTGCACTGGGGTGGGGTAGGGTGTTGTTGTTGTTGTTGTTGTGTGTGTGTGTGTGTGTGTGTGTTGGGGGGGAGCTGTGCTGGCGGCGGGAGGTGGGTTGTGATTTTTAAATTTTTGCATTTAAAAAAAAAAACTGGAAAAAGCACGGGTGGGTAGAAATTGAAAAAAAAATGTTGTTGTTGTTGTTGTTGTTGGCTTTTGTTTACCTGGCGTGAGTGGCAACCAGCACGCTCCCTTCTCTGCCGCGGTCCCTAACCTTTCTTTCTTTTTGCTTCTTTTCCAAAAAAATTATTAATTTCCCCCTTCTGTGCAATGGAGCATGGGTGGGGGGAGAAGGGGGAAGGGTTTGAGAATCCACCCAAGCCCGGCCCCTACTCCCTGGAACACCAATAATAACCCCCTTTAAAACATTTACCTTCCTCCCTGCTCCTCCTCCTCCCCTCCCCCACCCGCCCCCAACTCACAACTCTGTTGAGTCCAGAATCTCAGAATCGGGCGTTGGGGCCTTGCCGGGTGCTTCAGAACGATGGTAATTATCTAATTTTTTCCAGTTTTCTTTTTTGTAAACAGAGATCCATTATTATTTTAAACTTCAAACAAGCAAACAAGCCAAAAAAAAAAAAAAAAAAAAGAAAAAGAAAGAAAGAAAGAAAAAAATAAAAACAAGAGAGCCCAGCCCTCTGTCACCTGACTGAGTGGGAAAGAGGTGGAAGGAGGTCGTGGGAGGCTGGGGAGGGGGCCGCAAGTCGGCCCACGGAGCTGCTAACCCTGGTGGTGCGGAGACAGGCACCTTGCTTGTGCTATAACAAGAAGTGTTTGGTGCCATTATTACTTGATTAACATTCGTATTGGTGTGGCTAACAGAGCTGAAATCCCATAGTTAGGATTTAAGGTCTGATTAAGAAATGCTGGGGTGGGTGTTCCAAGTGGATCAGGAGAGACTGCAAACAGCTTGGGGAGGGAGAAGGCAGACCCGTTTCTTCGCTCGCTCGCTCGCTCGCTCGCGGATGTCATTTTTCTGTCTTCTTGGGGGTGGCCCCCCCAAAAAAATCGGCCAGTGTCGGGACTCCTCTAGGCTGGCCCCTTGCAGCAACACCCCCGGCGGCGGCGTGCGTTCACCGGCAGGGCAGCGTCGGTGCTGTGGGACCCCCGCGCAGGAGCGAGCTGACACACGAGTTCACGGCTGCGATGGGGACATGGAGATGTCATGGGCGAGACGGAGCCTGGCGCGGAGACCAGCAGTGTGTGTGTGTGTGTGTGTGTGGACGGCAACGTTGTCTGTGTGCGCGCGCGTGTGTGTCTGTGTGTGTGTGTGAAAGAGAGAGAGAGAGGGAGAGGGAGCGGGAGAGAGAGAGAGAGAGAGAATAGGTGTGTGGACAGGCACCCCGTGCCTCCGTGTGGTTGCCGCAGCTGAGATGGGTGCAAGTGGCTGGCCAAGCTGGCGGCGGCTTCAGACCACACTTTTCTAAAACAATCGAGAGAGAACATTGTTGCGGGGGGTGGGGAGGGAGGAGGAGGAGGAGGAGGAGAAGGCGTTTTTCCGCGTGCCCCCCTCTAACGCGGCTTCTCTCCTCTGTCTCCCCTCCTCCCGCGCCCCGCATGCTCCCGGCTTGTCGCCTGCAGGATGAGTTCCACCCATTCATCGAGGCGCTGCTGCCTCACGTCCGCGCCTTCTCCTACACCTGGTTCAACCTGCAGGCGAGGAAGCGCAAGTACTTCAAGAAGCATGAGAAGCGGATGTCCAAGGACGAGGAGAGGGCCGTGAAAGATGAGCTGCTGGGCGAGAAGCCCGAGATCAAGCAGAAGTGGGCATCCCGGCTGCTGGCCAAGCTGCGCAAGGACATCCGGCCCGAGTTCCGCGAGGACTTCGTGCTCACCATCACGGGCAAGAAGCCCCCCTGCTGCGTGCTGTCCAACCCCGACCAGAAGGGCAAGATCCGACGGATTGACTGCCTGCGCCAAGCAGACAAGGTGTGGCGGCTGGACCTGGTCATGGTGATCTTGTTTAAGGGGATCCCCCTGGAAAGTACTGACGGGGAGCGACTCTACAAGTCGCCCCAGTGCTCGAACCCCGGCCTGTGCGTGCAACCACATCACATTGGAGTCACAATCAAAGAACTGGATCTCTATCTGGCTTACTTTGTCCACACTCCGGGTAGGTCCTCGCGTTCTTTACCTTGTCCCCAATCCCCACTCCCACCCCAACCCCCTTCCCCCGTTTTATTTTACTTGCTGCCGTTTGTTCTATTGCTCTGATTGATTTCCAAAAGACAACACAGTTCCGGGTGTGTGGGGGGAGGCAGTGACCGCCACCCCCCCACCCCCCACCCCCTGCCCCGCAGAAGCCCCATCCTTGTTCAGCCTGCCTGCCGGGGCCTGTTGTCTGTCCCCTGCTCTCCCCGCTCCCTCCCTCGCCATGTTGCCTTCTTAGTGCTCACGGAGAGACACTGCTGCAGGGTGGGGGTGGAGGTGTCCTAGGATGGGGCCAGGATGTCCCCAGAATGCTGGGGAGAGTTTGACAGACAGCCAACAGTGACACGGGGCGGGCTGTCCTTTGGCTTCACCTCCAACCCCAGGGAAAAAGGTGGCTTTGGCACACGCCCGGTGGGTGGAGGTTTTTCAGTGGACACAGGGGCGGGTGTGAATCCCTCCCGGATATGAGACCAAATGAACAGAGAAGCAGGTGAGGAGGCAGTGGTTGTAGGAGATTTGGGGGGGTGGTGCCCAGAGGCCCTGGTGGGCAGGGAGTGCAGTTATGGGTTTGGGGGTTTTTGCCTGTGGGTGAATCCATAAGCAAATTTGATTTCATAGAGAGAGTAGAAGCAAGCTCATGGTTTCTTTAAGCTCTTGTTGGCGTCTCGTCCCCTACCCCCACCCCGAAGGAAGTGCAAGTGTGGAGGCTCCAGTCTCTGCTGGGGTAGGGGCAGGGGCGGGGGTAGGGGGTGGCAGGAGGCTTGCCCAGCCCGGGCATGGCAGGGAGCTGTGTTGCTGTGGAAGAGGGTTTAAACAAACAGACCCACAACAAACCAACTCCCCAATCGCCTTGGCCTTTTGTGGGACCAAGTCCTTGCCTTTCCCAGCTGCACCCTGCATTTTGGGGGTGAGGTGGTTTTCACTTCTTCTCCTCCTCCTCTGGGCCTTTTTTTTTTTTTTTTTAAATCTTCTTCCCTCCCCTTACCCTTTCCCTTTTTTTTTTAATATAATTTCTTTTCCGCTTTTGTTTTCTTACAAATTGAAACAGAGATGGCTGGTTAATTTTTAGCTCCCACTCAGCTACGCCCAATTTACTGCCGCCTTTGAAACCCAAACGGCACACTCTGTGATTAAGCGAAGGCAGAAGTGTGTTTACATTATGCCTAACCAGCTCGTAATGACAGGGCTACCAAACCGTTCCCTCTCTCTCTCCCTCTCTCCCCCTCTCTCTCTTTCTCTTTCTCTCTCTCTCTGTGTATGGTTGTTTTTTTTTTCTTCCCTTTCCAGTATTTTTTCCCCCTCATTGCCCTTCTTCCTCTCTTTATGTGAATGTGAGAGAATGTGGCTGAAGTTCAACTCCGGAGGACTTTTCTCTCTGTACGTCTGTGTGTGTCGTCTTTCCTGCTCGCTCTCGCTCTTGTTCTCTCTCTCTCTCTCTCTCTCTCTCTCTCTCTCTCTCTCACTCACACACACACACACACACACACACGTGCACCTCTCATTCTCTATCTTTCTAGCAATGAGGACTGGGGAGGGTATGTGCCTGGTTGAATTGGAGGAGGTCCGTGACTTGAGAGTGGCGGGGAGCGGGCTCAGACACTCAGGCCGCTGTGTCCATCCGATAGATCCCTGGGGCTGTGCACGGAGGGCTGCACCTGTCTGTTTTAGAGCTTGCAACCCAAGCACCTAAGGCGAAAACTAACACTCTTCCTCCTGCCTTACTCGCTCCGTGTCTCCGTCTATTATAGCCAAGCTGTTTCCCTGGCCTCTTTTATTTGAGGTCAAATTCTTGACCGCTGCCAGCATGGGGCTAAGGTTAGGATAAGGTGTGGCCATGGAGGAAACTGATTCCTGGCCAGCCTCCTGGCTAGCCGGACTGACCGGGCAGGTGTCAGGGAAGCAGCCCCTTCCCCTCCCTGCCCCCACCCCACCACCAGCTGATGAGGTCATTCAGCCAGGAATATGAATGAATTCAAGTCCATCCCATGGAGCTGAGGCCGAAGTGTCTGCGCCCACAGCCCAGCAGAGAACCGAGGACGGATCTCCTCCAGATGAGGCCGCAGGCTCCAGGGAGCTTCGGGAAGGCAATGGGTGCCTGGTGGGCATTGCTTTAATTTGACCGTCACCTTGCTGGACAGAGGTGGGGGTGAGTTGATGCAGCCTGGGCCTCCTTGGAGTTGCTTCTTCCTCCTCAGAGTTGGGCCAGGGGACTGGAGACAAGCAGAGCAGGTGGGGCATCTTCCCCTGTGTGCCAGGCAGGGACAGTCTGCTGCAGGCAAGCCCCCGACCACGGCAGAGATCTGACACCGCCTCCCCCGGTTCCTTGTCTGCCAAATTTGATGCCAGTGAACTTGGCCTGGTGGTTAGCGCTTGGGGCATGGCTCTCTGCTCCCAGGAGCCCTCACCTCCCGTGGACCCTTGTAGGCCCTGTTACACCCCCAGACGACACGCACGGTTGAGAAGGATTAAAGGGATTGTGCCGTACATAGAGTCGTGAGAATATGGGGACCTAATGTCACCAGGAGGCCCAGGCTGTCCTGCTGGGAAGAAGTCTGTGTGGACTCAGGAGAGGGAGGTGGAGACGGGGCAGGGCAGGGTCCCGAGTGGGGAGGAGGACTCTGTTTCCTGACCATGTCCCCAGAGCAGGTGGCCTCCATTGGTGTGGGAGAGGGAGGCCCAGCTGCCCACCCGTGCTGTTGCTCTATCTCCATGACTTCCGAAGCTCCCCGGAAGTGGACCGGGGCTCTGCCTGCCGTTGGCCTTAGAAATCCTGACAGTAGCTGTCAGCTTCTCCCATCGGGTCCCTCCAGGGGCCTGTGCTTGGCAGTGGCAGGTGTGTTGGGGGGGTGGTGTTGGGTGGCAGTCACCAACTCAGGGACCACCCCCCCGCCGTGCACAGATTTTCTTCTCCCTGCCCTGTACTGCCCCACCCATGCCAGCTGTTGAAGATCTAGGCCTCACAGTTTCCCCCCCACAAACATTTCTGGAGGTACGTACTGTTGAAAAACTGACCCCAACACGGCGATCCCGCTGCCAGAACAGTAGTGGCTTTGCGAGTGTCCTCAGGTACCCGGTAGACGTAGGCTGTGCCGCCGCGGGTGGTTCAGGTTGGGGCCTGGCACCTGCGGGGCTTGTCTGGGACTTTGCTAAGCTGGGGGCATGAGCGCGCACCGAGTTTAGTTCTCTGTTTCAGGGACTGGGGCTTTCAGGTTCCAGGGAAGACTCCTTACCCTCCCTGCTTCCAAGACAGGGCCAGCGCAGCTGTGCCACTCTGGCCTCTGCCGGATGCCCAGCCCCGTCTGGTGGCGGCTCTGCTGTGAGTTGGGGAGAGACCTCAGGGCTCACCCTATGCCGTACCCTGTGCCTCCTCACCTGTCACCTCTTTTTCAAAAAAAAAAAAAAAAAAAAAAGGCCCCGAAATGCCACTGGTCTGTGTCTCTTTGGGGCAGCGCCCTCTGGTGCCAGGGCTGGCAAATACCCTTGGGGCCCCAGTGACTGGATTCCAAGAATTAGCAAAATCCATGGATTATCTCTTCACCTAGTGTAAGGTTCCTTCAGAACACCCTGGAAGTGATGTCATTGTGTTCAAAGGTCACCACGTACTTGTAAAATTCTCCCATTCACCTAGCTCAGGGTGGCTCGGGACCTGAACCGGCTCCCCCGTAAAGACACTGGCACGTTGTAGGTCAATGGCAGAGGCGGCTGCTCTGACCATGGTCGGTGCCTCTCTAGCACCTGTACCTGTTGGTCTTGTTACTATCATTTTTTTTTTTTAAGACTTTATTTATTTAGTTGAGAGGTAAAGTTAAAGACAGTGAGAGGGAGAGACAAAGAGAAAGGTTTTCCTTCCGTTGGTTCACTCCCCAGCTGGCTGCTACGGCCGGCGCTGCACCGATCTGAAGCCAGGAGCCAGGAGCTTCCCCCTGGTCTCCCACATGGGTACGCGGGCCCAAGGACTTGGGCCATCCTCCACTGCCTTCCTAGGCCGTAGCAGAGAGCTGGATTGGAAGAGGAACAGCCAGGACTAGAACTGGTGCCCACATGGGATGCCGGTGCCGCAGGTAGAGGATTAACCTACTGTGTCACGGTGCCGGCCCCTTGTTACTATCTTAAGGGACAACCCAGATGACAGTGGATGTTTCTAGAACTTGGCAGCCAAGAAACGTGCCTTCCCCACACCCTCTCCCTCGCCAGGTGCCGTCGCCAATGCCTCGGTCTCTCCCACCTCTTACATTTGACATAGCTCCTGGTGCCCCTGCCACTTGGGTCAGCACTCCCCAGAGTCCCTTTGGTCCTTCTTAAACTGGGGTGCTCAGAATCGAACAGAGAAACTCCAAGCGGGACAGAACCCCCCAGCAAGGTGGTGGGGAGTACAGGGGAGTGCGGCCACGTACAGGGCTCAGTAGAAAACCAACGGTGCTGGGGATCGTTGTTCGGAATCGCTAGGAAAATCATGGCACAGCAGGTAACTAAGTGTGGGCCGTGCAGCCCCCGCAGGTGCACGGTAGCTGAGCCAACCCAGGCCGCCTTTGCCCCACACGGCCGTCTCTTAATGAGACAGAGAGCATCTGGCTCTGGAACCCAACCCCTTTGTTCCCGGTGCTGTCCGCGGTCCCCTTGTCCCCGTGGCCTGTAGCGTGCAGGGGTCTTGCTGTGCGGCTGAGCTGGCGACAGTAGCGCAAGCACGGCGGCAAAGAATCGCCCTTGTCTAAGCTCCAGTCGGCAGGGCGCACTCTGGGCATGGGCCCATAACGACAGGCATGGTGACCAGCTGTACTCAGACCTGGGGGGCTGGGGTCCAGGCGTGCAGGGGGCGTTCCGAGGACTTGATTTACCTTCGGCATGCCAGAGGCTGGTAGAATTCCCTTTATCCCTGAAATGCACCCTTTGGTACCTCTGGTATGAGCAAGACCCTGCCTGCCAGGGGAACCTCTTGGAACCCCACGTGTGTGCCCGGCAGGCATTGGGCGAGGGCCTTGGGACCCCCGACAGGAGGGAGGGCCCTTGCAGGCCTTTCCTGGGGGGGGTAACCACACCTGGTTATGGCTGGGGAGGGGGTGGGTGCAGGCCCCAGAGGAAGTGTGGGTCAGGAGGGGCCTCCAGGCCAGCGCCACACCGCCGACGCCGACATGTTCTCCCTGTGTCCTGGTGTCCTGAGGGCACCCTGGAGTGTCCCCCCCTTGACTGCCTAGGGGAAGAAGGTGGCTGCTCCCCCCCCTTCTCTCTGTGCCCCGGGCCGTCCCTAGGAGCTGCCACGCTTCAGTAATTTTATCATTCAGTGTCGGATTCAGAAGTCTTTTCAAAGGCCCCAGCCGTGTCAGCGCGGGGCTCACACAAAAGGCCTCTTTGATTTCTTGTTTGTTTTCATTTGCCAGCAGAGGGGGGGGTGGGGGTGGGGGCAGGGGCAGGAGAGAAAAAAGCTTCTTCGAGGTTCTAAAAATTTGTATTTGGGTTTTTGGGTTGCTTCAACCTCAGAGGGGTTGCTACCCGCTCCACCCCGAACTCCTTTCTGCCTTGGGGTGGGGGGCTCAGAGGTGGTGATGGCTGCGCCTGCGGCTGCGGCAGCGGCAACAGTGTCCTTTGGAGGGGGCGTGGAGAGGAAGTGCCCCCCCCAAGTGATGGGGCGTGGGGTGAGGGGTGGGGTATGGGTGTAGGGTTCAGGAGTACAGTTGTCTAGGCTCCCTGCTAGGCCCCAGGGTGGGGAGGGGGAGGTTGGTGCTCGCTGGCTGCAGGGGTAGAAGCACCAAGTGACATCGCCCTGTTGGTCTGCAGAGGATGTGTCCGAGTGGTCAGGAGCACAGGTGCCGCGTGGCCCCTTTTCTGTCCCGGTATCTGTGGGGGTCCTCCCAGCCTTTACACGCCGCTTCTCTGGGAGCCTCAGGATGCAGGCTGGGGCTTCCCACTCACGTGGGGAATGCAGAAGGGCCGGGTATCTCTGGGGAGTCGGCGTCCAGAGGTTCCCCGGGCGCCTGTTTGTGTAGGACCTGAAGGGCCTACTGCCAGGGCCCCGGAGAGTAGGGAGTTTGAGCCCGAAGCAACCAGGGAGGGAAGGCCACCCTCAGTGGCACTTTGGGACAAGAGATGTCCAAAGCAGCCCCTGGAATGAACCCCCCCAAAGCACACGTGGGTGTCTCCGATCTTCCAGTGAGAAGGGAGGCTGACTGCTGGCTTAGTGCCCCTGTGGCAGCCCGGCCCTGAAGCACTGAGGACGCAGGCTCGGGCAGGTGGTCACGGGCCCCAGCTACAGGGAAGGGTGCCCACCGGGTGACGAGGGGGATGGGGGCTCCCAGGGCCTGCTTGGCAGACGAGAGGAGGAGGCTGGGGTGCTGAGAGATAGATAAATATAGCTGATGGCATTTCTGATGGTAGGTTTTTCTTGGCACGGAGGGCACCCTGGAACACAGCACGCCCGGCCCTGCAGGCCGCCACCGCTGCCGCCGCCGCCGCCATTTTAAGCGTGTTTGAGCTGAAGGGCTTTGGCGTCAGAACAAGGTCCCAGGAGGCACACCGGCTGCGGTGTGGCGATCTGGCCAGACTGGCCTTAGGCCCCTGGGTGCCCGGCTTCCTTACTTTGTCTGCGTGGATGTCTAACATCGGATTTTCTGGCTCTCTGGGGGACTTAAAAAAAATTTTTTTTTAATGCACCAGGGCTACCCTTTGTGTGTCTGTGTCCCGGGTAACTTGTTCTCTGCTGGCTACCCTGGCCCGTGGGTGGGGGCCACTTGGCTCTTTTCCACTCGTGACGTCTTGGCGGGGTCTGGGGGGAGGTCCTTGCTGTATGAGTAATGATGAGGAATTGGAAAAACCAGACTTGCATCGGGATGGGGTAGGGGGCTTTCCCTGGGACACAACCTGCTGGACCCCCACCTGGAAAGATGTGAGGATTTAGTTGTTTTTTTTGTCACATGGCTGAGCCCTTCCAGCCCAAGGAAGCCAGTTTCAACTTCCCAGTGGCCGGGCGGTAGGACAAGGCCAGTCTGAGAGCCACCGCAAAGAGGCAAAGCAAGGAGGCTTGGGGGGGGGGGGGCTTGCACTGGGAGCTTCCAGCAGAAGGGGCCGGGACCCCAGGTTCCAGGTCACTGACCACCTCATCCTCTCTCTGGGGACTTCATGGTGATTCCTGGTCTCAGAGGAATCTCCGTGGCAAAGCCTCGTGGATCCCTGCTGGAGCCTGTCCCAACTCTGTGGTCCCTTGTCACTCCCTAGGTGGGGCTGGAGCCCAGTCTGTGGCTCAGCTCAAGGGCTCCCCCAGCCGCTGAGCCTGTGGGGCAGAAACAGAGTGGGAACCTGGCTGCAGCCCTCACACTGGCCGGCCTGCCTGCCTGCCTCCCTCCCGGCCAATGCGGGCCAGCTCCCCACGTCCTAGCATAGATGGGCCAAGGCCAAGGCCAGGGGCTAGGTCAGCTGGATGCCCCCGCTGTGTTGTCTCTGGCCTACTCAGCTGGTTGCCACACCTCCCCCAGGGTGAGGCAGGGGCAGGGTCTCTTTCCACCTGTGCTCCATCCTCGGTCACGCCTTTTTTCCTGGGAGTCTGCTTGGAATCGCAATTTGAAATAAAAATGAATGTAATTACTCTAATTAACCAGATGATTGCTGGTGGTTTTGCAATGATCTCTGTGTCACACAGACTCTCACCCTCAGCCCTTTCTTAAACGTTTGACAACTCCGGGGCTGTGTGTATAAAAAAAATGTTCCTCTCATACCGCCGCCGCCGCCCCGCTGCCACCCCACCGCCGCCGCCACCGGGGCTGGCTCATAGCTGGAGATCAATCTTGTTTCCAGGGCTGAGAATGCACCCGTTGTGCTTGGGCAGGGTCGTGTGTGGTGGGGACGGTCGGTCACGGGCACCGTAGGGTGTTCAGCAGTGTTCCTGGCCTCCACCCACTGGTGGGGTTGTCACAGTTGCACCTCACGCCCCCCAGGTGAGCCCACCCAACACGGCTTCCAGATATTCGCAAGTGTGCCCCAGGGGACAGACTTGCCTTCAGCCCAGAACCAACAGTTTGGAAGTAAACGGGCTTCAGACAGACAGAATGCCGCCTGTTCTCTGCCCTCGTCCCTCCCCTCCAGCGCGGGGCCTCACCTGCCTCCCTGCGCCCTAGCTGTCCCCGCTGTGTGTCCCGGGCCCTTACTGGGGCACTCCTCTATGGCGGTTGGTCTTTCTGCGTGCGGAGACCCAGACAGGCCCGTCCCATCCTCCAGGGAGCAGCCAGATGTGTGTAGGGTGCAGAGATCAGACCTGTTCTCTGGGTGTTAGCGTGACTCTTTTCAAACTATGTATTTGCCTTTTTTTTTTTTAATTATAGTAGTAAAACACGCTCTTTGTAAAAATTCAAATGATGGAGAGTGTAAGAGCTAGGCAGACAAGGGGATGACCGACCCCCACCCGCCCCACAGGCCCCCTGCTCTGTTGGAGCCAGTGTCACCTCACAGGTCAGTCTCTCTCCTTGTGTTCACCTCTCAGATGACTTTTTCAATAGAGAGCAGACCATAATGTCGGGGCTCAGCCGGTCCGCTGTGGCCCGAGAGCGAGAGCGCATGCGCAGTGGCGACCGCCGCGTTCCCAACCGCAGCCCCACCCCAGGCGTAGAAACCCTGTCCCCTGGCCTCTCTGCCCTGAGGGGACAGTTTCAGCTTGTCCCTCCTGGAGGGTGCTGGAGCGTCTTAAACGGCCCTAGGCGTTCCTGCGGGTGGAACCCAACCACAGGAGCCGCAGAGACCCCAGCGCCCCGGGGCGGAGGCGAGGCGGCCGCTCGCAAGTCCCTGCTTGGCTGCGCTGGCCTTGACTCAGGCACTGGCCTCTGCCCCTCCGGGCAGCCCTCTTCTACTGGCCCCACCGAGGTGGGCCGAGGAAATGAGAAAGCCGAAAAGACGTGGTGGGGAGGGGGGGGAGGGAGAAAGGGCCCCGTGGCTGGGGTCTGCCCATCGTGGGAGGCTGGAGACAGGTGCCACCTGGTGACTCTGGACTGGGCAGGGCCGCGCAGCGAGATGAGGAAGGCGGTCCCCGGAGGAGGCTACCTTCGGAGGCCGCTCCAGCAGAGCCCTTAGGGAGTGAATCCTTTTTATGCCTACAGATTATATCCCCATTAGCGCATAATTATTATATAATGGGCGTTATTGCATAATGGCGGTTATATAACAGGTGGCCCAGAATACAGGCAAGGGGGGGTATAATAAGTGTATATCCTCCGGCTATAAATAGCCACCCGGCCCCACACCGAATCTGTGGTCACACCAGAGCCACCTTATAAATACCCACACTGGGCTATAAATTTCTGAGCAGTGACGTCAGTGGGCACGGAACCTAGTTAGGGGTGGGAGGAGGGCCCGCGGCCCCACCCAGCCACGTGACTTCATTGTTTCCTTAGTAACAGGAATACTCTCCCAGGGGACCAAATGGAGAGGCCTGTAGAGGGAGGAGACAGGGGAATGGAAAGCTTGGATGAGAGGGGTGGGTGGAATCCTCAGGGGGCTCAGATCGGGCCGTCTGCCCTCCAGTGTTCAACCCAACCCGTGGCAGACCCAGTTAGAACCGTTTCTGTTCACTGCTTTTTAGAGGGTCTCAAGGCGTGTGTAGCAGGTGGTGGTAGCCCTGGCTGCGTGTCAGGGACGAGACCGGGATGCAAAACGTTCTTCTCTGAGCTTTGAGCTCCCCTGGGTGACTCCTCCCAGTCTGTCCCAGTTTGCCCAGGACTTTCCCGATTTTCGCACTGGAAAAGTCCCTCATCCCTGGCAGCCAGGATGGTTGGGCAAGCCTGCAAGAGTGGTTTTCCAGCAGGAACAAAGCATCCTCACTTGGCCCCACACGTCCTAGTCAGAGGGACTGAGAGCAGACACTGCCCACGGGGTCCCCTTGGGGTATCCCTCTCTTTCTCCACGGGCCAAGTGGGCCACCAGTCGCCTCATGCTTTGACTGGTGGCGTGTAGGGATCTGGGGCTGAGCGGCTTCTTCCGGACCATCATGGGGCTTCCGAGGGGACTGTAGGTGAGAAGGCACTGACAGACGTCTCCGCTGGGCGGCCTGGCACTGCTCTGGGCCCTCCACCTGGTGTTAAAAAATAATAATGGAAAAATGATCAAACAGCTGCCCCTTATTGCCTGCTCTAGGTTTCCAAAGGGCAAGACGTAGCTCACTTGCCCTGACATTCAGGCCAGCTCTTCCAGCTGCTGTAGCCACTGGGCCTGCGAGACCCTTGCGTGTCCCTGTCCCGGGTCAGTTTCCCAAACCACGCAGCCAGGGCTGGCCTCTGTCACGCAGAAGGGCCTCACACGTGACATAGCCACCGTGGGCGCAGAGGGAGCCCAGTCCTATTCTGGTGCATGGTCTGGGTGCTACGCTCTGTGACGTCATTTAAGGAAGCTTGTGTTTTGCCCGGCCCGCACGAAAGTGTCATCGCGAGCGTAGAGCAAACACTTTGTTTTCTACTCACCTCTTTTCGCCCACTACCTGGTTGTAGCTGAGTCTGTGCCCTCTGGGCCTCGCCACATGGGTGACATGGCCAACTGGGTCATGGTTCCTGCTGGCCTGGGCCAGGCCCACGGACGATGGCCAGGCTGGTGGCAGTGCCGTGGGCTGGCCTGGACCAGGGATTGGCCAGAGGCGGTGCATCAGTTGGGCCACGAGCTACCCTCTTGTGTGTGTGTATGTGTGTGTGTGTAGCCCAACTTTGCCGTTTGGATTGAGACAGCGAATAGGCACGGATGGGGAGGCTGGGTCCAGGGGCTCTGCCTGCCGTGCCAAAGAGAGCTCTGTGGGGAGCGCTCTGGCTTCAGACACAAAGGCCGCTGCTCCACCAAGCAGCCAGAGAGAGGGGGGGGGGGGGAGAAAGAGAGAGGGAGAGAGAGCGTTGAGTACAAGCGGGCCACGGGAGAGGCCCCTGCCCGAGGACGGGCCAGATTTCTCTCACTTATTTATGGTATCGCGGCTTATAAAGTGGGTCCAGCACACAGATCTCTGGGCACCGTTTCAAATACAAGCGTTTCTTTTAAATTAAACACCATGCGTGCACGCGCGCGCACACACACACACACACACACACACAGTCTGTTCAAGCCATGCTGCTGGCCATGTGGGACAGTGACTGAGGATGGTATCGAAGCCACTGTCTAATATTAGATTTTGTAACTCGGATTCATTAATATAATTACTCAGAGCCCAGCCTGGCTTGGCAAGACCCCCTTGGATTGTGCTCCTTTTCCGACAAAGCTTTCTGGCTACGGAGGGCGGGGGTGGGGGTAGGAGGCCCTGGTGAGCCTGAGCTCCACTCCCAAGGGCGAGAGGCACATGCTGGCCTCCCTGGGGGGAGCCTGGGCCTCCCCCGCAGTGGCCAGTCTCGCTGCGATGTACTCCATCGCAACACAGCCACCTTTGGGCACATCTGCCACAAAGCCCCTCAGTCTGCCAGCGAGGGCCCCGTTTCGGTGTGGGTCGATCCTGCGTTTAGCTGGGGGTGGGGGGTCGGGTGTTGCTGTGTTTCTCCGTGACACTGGAACCTCCTGAGCCGAGGCTGTGTGTTTTCTCTGCCTTTGCGTCGGTCCCCACCCCTCACCCCCGCCTAGCGTAACTCCGTCCATCCGTTTTGAATATCGCACTGCTTCAGACGGGAAGCCGTCGCCGGACTGTTCATGACAGAACAAATGCACAGGCCTGAGATGAATGTAAAAAAAAAAAAAATCCCAAGAAGGTGTGCTCTGGAGAGTGGGGTGTTAAGAGGAGCGAGTCCTGACAACTGTGGTGCGGTGGAAGCTTCCAGAACACTGGGCAAGCGTCACAGGCAATGAGAAGCCGGGGACCGACGGGGTGAAAGAGACTTGCTTTCTCAAAACCAAAACTTCCCCCTCTGCAAGAAGGAGGTGTCAGGAAGACGGAGGAAGAGCAGCCCCCCTCCCGTACCCCCACGTCTTATCACAAAGGAGGCCATGGCTCGCTCGCTGGGCGCCCAGGCTGCAGCTCAGTCCACCCCACCCTCGCCCCGGCTTCCCTTTGTCTCCGTGGCATCATCTTTGAGGGGCGCTGTGCAGACTTTGGAATGACAGGCTCTCCTCCTGCGGCCAAGCCCTCCCACCACACTAGCCTGGCAGGTGCCCCGTGGCCGGGGTTGACATGGGACAGCCCTCTTCCCGCCCTGTCTCTACTGGGGACCCCTCCGACCCAGCCTCCTGCTGTCCCTGGCTGGTACGTGTACCCCCACTCTGGTGGCTGGATTTGGTTATTAACAGTGAATGATTTAAAACAGGGATGCGGTAGGACGGGGCGGGGGTAAGGTTCGCTTCTCAACCTGCCACTGGTACAGCCACTTTTGTTTCCTTTTTCTTTCTTTCTTTTTTTTCTTGTAAATTCTTTTAAAGCTTTATATTCTTGATTTTGAAAGACAGAGTTACAGAGAGGTAGAGACAGAGAGCAAGAAAGGTCTTCTATCCGCTGGTTCACTTCCCAAATGGCCACATCAGAGCTGTGCTGATCCAAAGCCGGGAGCCAGGAGCTTCTTCCAGGTCTCCCACGCGGGTGCAGGGGCCCAAGCACCTGGGCCATCTTCCACTGCTTTCCCAGGCCATAGCAGAGAGCTGGATGGGAAGTGGAGCAGCCAGGACTCAAACCGAGGTCCATATGGGAAGCCGGCACTGCAGGCCAGGGAGTTAACCCGCTGCGCCACAGCGCCGGGCCCACAGTCGCTTTTCTAATCCAACCCCCAAATCAGTCACGTACCCCCCTCCCCCAGAGCCTTTCCTTGCTGCAGACCTTCCAGACATTTCCAGGGGTTCGGAGTCACTTCTCCAGGTCTACTTCCTCCACCTCAAGACTCCCCAGCGGGCCGCTTCTGCCCCTTTCGCCTGGTACTGAACCCCTTTCCTCGGCCTGGTACTCCTCCCAGCATTCCCTTTGTTCCTCGGAGGGGTATTGGAGATCCACCCCCTGCCATGAGACACCCAGTCATGGTGGTGTGCCTGCTGCAGCCTTCGGGGAACTCCCGGGGTCGTCTGGGCTGGGGACCACCGAGCAGGTCTCAGGCTCAGGAGCCGAGAGCCCCCAGCTGGACCTGCAGGGGAGAGTGCCCGTCGGTACAGGCCCCCTCGCCCGTCCACCGCTTTGAAAAAGGTGGTTTTCTGATTATGAGACTGGTGTGCCTGCATCCTACACACGCAGTAAGCGTAAAGTCTAGAGAGGAAAATAAAAACGCAACCATCGGAAGCCGGCCGCTTAAGTAACCACTCTTAGCCCTTTTCTGCATTTTCACTCCTGTGCCTGGATCAAATGCGTATTTTATTCTTCAAAAATGGGAGTTCCAGGGATACTGCTTTTAAAATCGAACACTGTGGTACTGCTTTCAGGAAACTAGGGTGTTTTTTCTTTCTTTCTTTTTCTTTTTCTTTCTTTTTTTTTTTTTTTAGCGGTTTTTATCATCTTTTCTTACTAGCTGCCCTTGTCCCTAATTCTCAACATTTCTGATGACTCTTGGAAATGAGAAATCGCCTTTCAATAGAGATGCTGTAGAAAACGGATTAAAAAACAAAAGCTCTCGGTTGTAAATGGCTCTGCTGGGGTGGACAGGTCCGCAGCCCCACGTTTTGTAGCTGGGTTTCTCACCTTCAGAGAAGTTTCCTAAACAATGGAGTTCCAGGCACAAAGTATGGACTCAGTGTGGAAGTTCAAGACCCAGCCTCTGGGCGCTGTTCGTTCCACCCGGGACCTTTGGGAGGGTATGTCTTCTTTGTCGCATCCCTGTCAGGTGCATATCATGTCAGGATGTGCTTGTTTGTTGTTGTTTTAAGATTTATTTATTTATTTGAAAGGCAGAGTTATAGAGAGGCAGAGAGAGAGAGGTCTTCCATTCGCTGGTTCACTCCCCAGATGGCCCCAACAGCCAAAGCTGCGCTGATCCAAAGCCAGGAGCTTCTTCTGGGTCTCCCACGCAGGTGCAGGGGCCCAAGCACTTGGGCCATCTTCCACTGCTTTCTCAGGCCATAGCAGAGAGCTGGACCGAAAGTGGAGCAGCCGGGACTAGAACCGGCGCCCATATGGAATGCTGGCACTGCAGGCGGCGGCTTTACCCGCGAGGCCACAGCGCTGGCCCCGGGATGTGCTTTTGTGAGCCAGCCCTCACCTTCTTGCCGCAGGTGTGCAAGAGCTAATCTCAGACGCCAGCCCACACTCTCATACCTTCCAAACAGGGCTTTGATGTGAGCCTGAGATACGCCCCTCCCTGGCCTAGGCAAGCTGCTCCCTGTTGGCACTGCCAGCAGGGGTGGGACCCCTTGGGGGAGGGGCCAGTGTGGCAGGTCCCTGGCAGCTCCTGGCCTGGGGGCTGCAGAAGGGGTTCTAGAGGCAGGCTGTCTGTGAGCAGGTGCTGGCCATAGCATCTAAGTGGCAATACCCCACCACCACCACCAAGGTCAAGCCCACAGCGGTCTGTGCGTGAGAGCTCCCAAGGCTGGTACTGCCGTTGGGTGCCAAGACCCTGGGGCTGCCTGATCCTGGGTGTGTGCCCTCCTAACACCAGAGAGGAGGCTAGGGGAGCGCAAACCCCCTGCTCTGGGCTGCTCCTGGCAGGCTGATGGCGGCTGGGGGGCGGGGCACGGCGGGAGACAGACGGTTGTGGCCGGGTTTACAAAAAAAATCAGACTTTTTTTTTTTTTTTTTGACAGGCAGAGTGGACAGTGAGAGAGAGAGACAGAGAGAAAGGTCTTCCTTTGCCGTTGGTTCACTCTCCAATGGCCGCCGCGGCCGGCGCGCTGCAGCAGGCGCACCGCGCTGATCCGATGGCAGGAGCCAGGAGCTTCTCCTGGTCTCCCATGGGGTGCAGGGCCCAAGCACCTGGGCCATCCTCCACTGCATTCCCTGGCCACAGCAGAGAGCTGGCCTGGAAGAGGGGCAACTGGGACAGAATCCGGCGCCCCGACCGGGACTAGAACCCGGTGTGCCGGCGCCACTAGGCGGAGGATTAGCCTAGTGAGCCGTGGCGCCGGCTCAGACTGGGGTTTTTAAAGTGAGCTTGCCGCGGAATCAAATCCCAGGATGGTGAGGCACCTGAAGCCTATTGCAGAGGCCGGCTTCCTGCAGGTCTGCGAGAAACGGGGAGGCCTCTCTCATGGGGCGGGGTGTTGGGGGAGATGGTGTGACTCGGGGCAGTCACACTCACCTGCTCCCACCTGCAGCCGGTGCGGGGCACGCAGCCCCCAGCCCCTTCTTGAGAGCTTGCAAGGCCAGGGAGACCCTGATGACCTGCCCGTCGCCCACCCAGTGCCCAGAGGTACAGCTGCTCTGTCCCCTCAAACACCACCCTACCCCACCCCTCCCATGCCAGGCCTAGCGCCCACAGCGACTAGGGCTTCTGTATTGGCAGCGGGGCGTGTGTGCCTGCTAGGAAGTGCCAGGCCCTTCCCCGCCCGCTCAGCAGCTGAGCAGTTCCTTTCTGGGGCTCTTTGTGAACCTGCCTCGCTATTAATCTACCTGTTAGTAAAAGAGATTACAATTGCGGTAATTACAGGGCGCAGCGTCTCCGCAGTCAGGAGCGCTGGCTGAGTGAGAGGCGAGAGGTGGAGGCTGCTATTTATAAGTTCTGTGTGATAACAGCCCTTCCCGGGGAGGGGGCTGGCTGGCCGGCCAGGCCTGGGGGGCGGGGGAGACCGGAGCGGGGGCGGGGGGGGGGGGGACGCGGGACAGCTCAGCGCACCTGCAGGCGGGAGGACGCCTCTGGGTCGCACAAGGCCCCATGCGGGTGGAAAGGACTTGGTGGCGCTTGAAGGGGTGGGACACTGGCTGTCCTCTGAGGCGCTCCGTGGATTGTGTGCCACGCTCCTCGGTCAGGGAGCATACAGGGCTGTCCTGCCCCCAGGGGACAGCTAGCCCGCTGGTCCAGAGCTGCTTTGCGTTGTTGTTACCGGATGTGTAGGGGGGGGGTGCTCCTGGCATTTGGTGGGTGGAGGTGGCAGAGGTGGGGTGTGTTGCTAACGTCCTGCGCTGCATAGGACGACCCCTAGCAGAGAACATGCAGCCCCCCACCCCCCTTGTCGCTGGTAAGAGCTGGACACAGCGTTGGGGGGGCATGCTTTTGTGCCCCCTCCCAGGACATCCTCCTTGCCCACCGAGGGGCTTGGGCCCTCCGGGTGGGAGGAAGGCGTGCAGGAATGGGCAGGTCTGGCCCCGTCCCGCTCCGGTCCTGCAGAGGTCCACGACTACAGCCCCACCTGGGCTGTAAGAGGAGGCACCCGGTGGGGCGCAGGCCCGGCCGCTAAACCCGGGGCTTTGCTGTATTCCAGTGGAGGCACTTGGTACCCTCCCCAACACACACTTTTATTATTTTTTTTTTTCTGCCTTGACAGCTCCAACCTTATAATTTTACCTTCTCTCGCCTCGCACACACTTTCTTCCCTGTTCCCTTTCCCGGGGCTTTCGCTGCTCATCCGGGGACCACCCCCCTTAGGACGGCTGGCTCCTGACAAGGGGGGAGGAGCCTCCTGTCAAACATGGGGGGGTTTGATGTTTTGTTTGGGGAGATGTCTGTAAGCGGGCAGCAGTTCTGCCCGGATCCCTGTGTGCGCGAGCGCCTTTTTTGTGCGTGCATGCGTGCGTGCGGAGAGACGCACGTGCTTGTGAACATCGGAGCAAAGAGATAAACGGAGGAGAGGGGTGAGGGGGTGCTTCTGGGGGGCCTTGGGGACTGCTTGCTTCCTCCTGGGAGGGACATGGTCTTGGCCTAAATCCCAGACCCCGATCACAAGAGGGTCCCAGGCCCGAGACCCAGCTGTTTGAGGCTCTCTGGGCTGGCTGTCTGCAGGCCGGGGGGGGGGGGGCTGGCCGGCTTACACCCTGACCTGGCAGGTCCTGGCTGAGACGGCTCCCTGCCCAGCATTGGCTGGCTGGCTGGCCTTAGAGTCCATCTCTTCCCCCAGAAATGGGAAGCTCGCTCCTGCCCTGAGTCACACCATCTCCCCCCCACACCCCGCCCCATGAGAGAGGCCTCCCCGTTTCCCGCAGACCTGCAGGAAACCGGCCTCTGCATTAGGCTTCAGGTGCCTCACCCATCCTGGGATTTGATTCCGCCGCAAGCTCACTTTAAAAACCCCAGTCTGATTTTTTTTGTAAACCCGGCCACAACCGTCTGTCTCCCGCCGCCCCCCCCCCACCCCACCAGCCACCATCAGCCTGCCAGGCCGTGGTATGCTGTGCCTTTGAGCTGCTCCCTGGCCAACGCCCTCTCCCCGAATCCATTTTGAGTTGCTCTTCCCAGGCCCCGTTAGAAAATGTCGGCGCCGGCTGCACCATGCCCGCAAACAAAGGTGCAAAAGGATTTTGGCTGCTTCGTCCAGGAAATACATTCCTCTTCGGTGCCAGAAACCATTGAGTGGTGCCATGTGTTGAGCTCCAGGGCCCAGAACCGCGCGGGCAGGGTTGCCTGCTCAGGGGCCGGGAGACCGTGGGGAGGAGAACCCTGCCTCCCGGACACGTCTCCGATCGGGGACCTGAGGACCTGTCCTGGCCCTGGCCCTCGTGCCCACCTGCCTTTCCTTGTCAGCCCGTGGTGTGGCTTGGTGCCAGGACAGAGGGAAGACGGGCCCTCCGGCTCTGCCCTCACTGTGGCGTTCTTGCTCTGTCTTTGCTGGTGCGGTCAAGGTTGGCTTCCCTGGGGTCAGCCCATGCCTGGCTTCTCTTCCCGTACTCGCTTGTCATTAGCCCTATCTCAGTTACACACGACAGGCCCGTGAGCTGTGTGCTATGGGGGCCACTTTCTGTGGAACAGCAGTCCTGGGCCTGTCTCACCTTGCAGTCACTGCATCCATCTCTCTCTCTCTCTCTCTCTCTCTCAATGATTTTATTTTATTTATTTGAGAGGTAGAGTTACAGACAGGGAGAGACAGAGAGAGGTCTTCCATCTGCTGGTTCACTCCCCAAATGGCTGCAATGGCTGGAGCTGAGCTGATCCAAAGCCAGGAGCTTGCTCTGGGTCTCCCACATGAGTACAGGGGCCCAAGCACTTGGGGCATCTTCTACTGCTTTCCCAGGCCACAGCAGAGAGCTGGATCAGAAGTGGAGCAGCCAGGATTCAAACCAGCGCCCATATGGGATGCCAGCACCGCTGGCATGCTCACTGCTGTGCCTACTAGGCCACAGCACTGGCCCCCTCACCACATCTCTTGATACCTCACCCGCGTATCCACCGGTGACCTCCCCCCAACTCAGTCCCCCGCTGAACTCCCCTTTTCCTCTCTTTGAGTGTTGTGTTGTACTGAGATATGACTCACATAACAAAGCCCACGATCTTTATTTTATTTTGTAAGCATTTATTTGTGTATTTTTTTTGAGAGACAGAGAGATATCTTTTTTTTAAAGGTTTATTTCATTTATTTGAAAGAGTTAGAGAGAGAGAGAGAGAGAGAGAGAGAGATCTTCTATCTGCTGGTTTACTCCCCACATGTCTGAAACAGCCAGGGCTGGGCCAGGCTAAGCGCAGGAGCCAAGAATTCCAATCCAGGTCTCCCACATGGGTGGCAGAGCCCAAGGTACTTGAGCCGTCACCTGCTGCCTCCCAGGGCGCATGTTAGCAGGGAGCTGAAGTCAGGAGCCAAACCCCGGCACTCTGACACTGGATGCGGGCGTCTCAAGCAGTATGCCAACCCTAGTGCCACATGCCCAGCCCAAATTCACTACTTCATTTCTTCTTTTTAAAAGATTTATTTATTTGAATGTTTGAAGTTACAGAGAGGGAGAGACACACAGAGAGATCTTTCATCAGCTGGTTCACTCTCCAAGTGGACACAGCAGCAGCCAGTGCTGGGCCAGGCCGAAGCCAGGAGCCAGGAACTTCACCTGGGCCTCCCCCCGGTTCCACTCCCCAAATTCTTGCAACAGCCAGGGCTGGGTCAGGCCATAGCCAGAAGCCTGGAACCCAATGCCGGTCCCCCATGCAGGTGGCAGCAACCAAATGCTTGGGCCATCATTCACTGCCTTCCCAGGCACGTTAGCGGGGAGCTAAACTGGAAGTGAAGCCGCCAGGACTGGAACTGGTGTCCCCTTCTGGATTACCAGTGTCCCAAGCAGCAGCTGAACCTGCGGCACACAACGCACCATGGTTCACCGCAATTGCCCATTCTCCCCTGCCCCCGGCGGCTGCTGTTAAGGCTCACCCACGAGGTAGCCTGGATCAGTGCCGCATTTGCTTTTTCCGGGCTGAATAATATTCCAGTGCATGGCTGGATGGCTGGATGGCCGGGCTGTTGCTTATTGGTGCACCCTTGGTTGGAATGTGAGTTGTGAGTGCTGCCCTGAACACTTGGCTCTCAGTGCCTCTCTGACTCGTACCTGAGCCAACTGTCACACCCTCACTTCTCTCCTCCTGGGCCAGCCCCCTCCTGTTCCCAGTGGGACCCACATAGTGTCCGTTATGCACCCAGCGTCCAGCTGCAAGGGGGGCCGCTACTCAGAGCAGCTTCTCTGGTTGTGCAGCTATGGAGACCTGGCAGGAGCAGGTAACCGGGGTTGAATGAGCACACGTCCAGTCGCTGTGGGCACTGCACAGTGTGTGTGTGTGACCCACACTCGGGTGCCTGTCCTTGAATTCAGTCCTCAGTGTCTAGGGCTCGGGGCAGGGGGCGTGGCGGAGTGATTCTGAGGGAACTCGGAGCCCTTTACCCTGAGCAGGTGACCTATGGCTCCAGACAGCGAGGAGGCTGTGGTCTCAGGGGACACTTGGCCTGGTTTTGCCTGTTCCTGAGGCTGAGCGGGCGGCACAGAGAGGAACTGTCCCAACCAGACCAGCGCCCTGGAGGTGGTCGCGGGTGGAGAAGGCAGGCCCGGGACAAGCTGGTGCTCTTGGCGATAGGGGGAAAGAGACCCGGCTGAGAAACCTGCGTACCTCCAGGGTGTGGAGAAAAAGTTGTGGGCGCTGTGGGCGCTGTTGCTACAGGTGGGGCTGAGGCCGTTCCAACCAGGTGTCCAGGATGTTGCTAGCTATACGGGTCCCACTCGTGGCCCGGACTGAGTCACTTAGCTCAAGCTGGGCCAGGTGGCCTGGGCAGACACCGCAGGTGGGCGGGTGGACCCAGGGGGAGGCAGGGGTGTGTCCAGGTGCTCACCGGTTGCCCACGCAGGGTCGAGGAGGGTAGAGGGAGAAAAAGAGAGGGGTGTGCTGTTCAATGCAGTGCCACCACCCTGCTCCTGCTATACCCCGTCCCCCAGGGGCCGGGTAGCTGAGATCCCGGCTCTAGCCTCCCGTGGCACACCTCCCCTGCCCCGCACCCAGGCCAGCAAGCCCTGAGCTCAGGGAAGGTTCGGGGAGATAGCAGCCGCGAGAGACTGAGAGGCCATTCCTCAGAGTAGCCCGGCCCTCCTCCTCCTCCCTCCTCAGCACTCTCCTCTCCCTGGGCCTCTTCCCCCACGTGGCTCATTACAACTCCAGTTGTTCAGGTCTCGACCTCAAGAGCCTTCCCTATTGACCCCTGACCAGCGATACTAATCTGTGTCAACAGGCCCCAGGGGTTAAAGAAACACAACCCGCCGCTGCCGCCTTAGCAGGTGCTTGGAGGGGGCGGGGCGGCTCCCGGGAGCCAGCGAAGGCGCCACCCCCTCCCCACCGGGCCTGCCTCCCAGCTCCCCCTTCGCTGCTAGCTGGCTTTCTCCGTCCTCTGTAGATCTCCCTGCTGCCCGGCCGCCAGCTCTCTGTGCCACGACTTCTTTTCTTTCTCTTCCTTTGCTGTGTCCACTCTGCCTGCAGGATTTGGGACCAGATGCCCCATGGCATCCAGGTGCTTCCCTGGCTGCCCGGGGTCCTTACCCCAGCCTGCACAGAGTCCCCTGAGTGACACTGATCCTCTCCTGTCCCCAGTCTCTGCCACTCCCCCATTCCCCCCCCCCCCCAACGCCAATCCCCACCTTGGTCTCCAGGGCTGTGGCCATCCTTGGCAGGTTGGACACCCCCTGCTCTCCCACCTGTGCTGGGGAGAGCTCAAGGAGGAACCGTGCAGGGGTGGGGCATGAAGCCACCTGGGCACTCTGTTCAGAGTCAAAGAATACGGATGGGTCACCCAAGGATGGTCAACCAGAGTCACACTGCAGGGGGTCCCAAAAGGGGGGTGTGCTGATGGAGGCCAGACGTCTGGGTTCTCTCTGGGAGAGATGGAGGAGAGCTTCGCGGGACTGGGCTGTCAATCACCCGTTCCCACCCTGCCTTGGTCCCTGGGGGCCTTGCAGCCCCCCCCTGTGAAAATCCCCCCCGCACCGACTGAAACCCCAGTCAGCCTCATCCTCACTCGGAGGTGCCCTGTGCTGTCTCTGGTTGCCAGTCTTCAAGACCTTGCATGGGCCCCCACAGCCACAAGCTGGTCTCTCCCGGCCTGCCCCGAAGAGAAGAGTGTTCTGTAACTGGGCAGGGCTGTGTGGTAGGCCCCCGCAGGGCCTGCTGTGCTGGGTACATCGGACGGTGTTTTAGGGGAGGGTCTTTCCCATAGGCCCTGGAAACGCAGATGGGGGTCAGGCCGGCTTTTGGGGGGCACCCTTAGGTGCTCCCCTTCTTCCCCAAGCCCTCTGCTTTTGTCCGACTTCACTCTGTCCACCTCCCCGCCTCCCCAGGACTCCCCCGCCCCCGCTCTTCCCTCTTCCTCTTGGCTGGGGATCCCTGGCAAGGCTATGGAGCAATAGACAAACTCTCCAAAAAAATTTTTTTTCAGTTTCCCAAAGTTTTCCAGATGCCAAGAAGGGGCCAGAGAAACCCTGCAACTGCAGAGCCGGGGCGGGCGGGGGGGGGGGGATGGAAAGGCGCCCCCGACCCCTGCATCAGAAGGAAGGAGGGACCTCAGATGGTCCACCCTGGGGGGTGTCAGAGAGTCCCTTCGCTACCCCAACCTTGCACCCCCAATGGAGGAACCCAACCCACAGCCAGCAGGGGTGGGAGGATCAGAGGGGGCACGTAGGAGCTGCTGGATTTGGGAAGACACCCTCCTCTGCTCCCCAACCACCAGCTGAAAGATAAGTGGGAGCTAAGAAACAAGGGGGGGTGTCCCAAGGGCACCCTTCTTGGAGCCGAGTCCTGATAGCTAAACCTGCCTGTACTGGGCTGTTAGGGATGTGTGTGTGGGTGGGTGGGTGGGTGGGATGGGGGGATGTGGTTGTATAGTGTTGGGGGGCATAGGGGAGAAGTGTGTATTGGGTGTGTGTATGTGGGGGTGCACCATGGAGGGTTCGCCGTCTCCCCCCCCACGCCCCGACCCGGTCCCACCGCGAGGGGTGCTGCCCCCACCTCAAGCGCTCTGTCCATCCACTCCCTGGACACCTCCTAAAACAAAGGCCTCTTTGTGGTCCTGGCCCACTGGCCCTCTGCCAGCCACATTCTTTGCGTGTTTCCTGAGCGGATCCCGGGCTCCGTGGTCAGCTCCTCCCCCACCCAGCCTGACTCCTGGTGGCTCAGAGCAGTCCCCTCTCCTACCCTGCGCCAAGGTCCGCCCACAATTGCCATCTCTCCTGTGGATGGATCCTGACTGAGGCCAAGAAGGGGGCCTATGCAGAGGCATAGGTTGGGGCCGTACCTGGTGTGGGTTTTAACCGAGCCTCCACGCTCTTCTCTGTGAAACTGGGGGACCCACGAAGTAGTCTGGTGGCTTAAATGCCTCCGCACAGCCGGCTCCTGCGTGCCACACAGGGCAGGGGTGGGGGGCGGCACCACGTGACTAGCGTGCCCGCTTCTGCACAGGGGGTGATCCGCATACGTCTCAGGAGCTCCGAGGGTCTCCAGAGCCTTGGGCGGGACATTTCTTGAGAGTGTTGAGGCTGGTGTCCCTCAGGGGACGGAGCTGGGTCGTGGGCATGTGGCCTGCCAGTCCCCAGCCTCCCTGGGCCTCCTTTAGCCAGTCGGGTGCTGTCCCTGGGTTAGGCCTGGCGGTGGGGTAGAGGGCCCCCAGGAGGGGAAGAAGACTGGATACCCTTTAGTCACATACCCTTTAGTCACACCAGGGAGCGTCCCACACAGTCACAGACATAGTCCTTGACGAAGCCCTAGGTCGCTGCCCTGCCCCCCCCCCCCAGTTAAGAAATGTTCATAATTTGGAAAGAAAAGGAGCTTTTTTACAAGCTGGCGGCTCTGGGGGAACTTTCCATCAGTCCTTTCTGGCCTCGTGATGGGTGGGGCCCGCTCTTCCCTCCCCTGCTCCTGCACTCCCAATAATCCCCCTTCCCAGCCCCACCAGACACACACATCCTTTAGGGAGACGAGGCCCCCTCTCTGCCCTCCTGGGCCCCATCCAAGGCTGGGAGCCCCCCCCCCAGGTTGGGCCCATCCCAGAGTCCTCAGATTACTGCTTGCTTGCTAGCCCCCCAACCTCGCACCCCTGCCACCCCTGGCCGCCTGAACCAGGGCCAGGCCCTGCAAGCCTGCCTATGCTCCCCCAAAGAAAGGCCTGCAAGGGGAAGGTCCCCGGAGCCCCCAGGGCCTGGAAGGGGAAGGGGGGGCAGCCGCTGGGGAGGGAGCAGGAGGTGCTGAGCTCACTGCTTCGGCATCCGCCCCCCCCCTCTGGTGCGAGGGCCGGCCCGCACTCCCGCCAGCGCCTCGCTCCCTAATAGCTTTTTAAGTCCAACCACATGTGTCTGTGGAGCAAGAAGCCGCCCCTCCCGGGGCTCCCCCCGCCTCCCTTGGCTGAGACCACCCTCCACTTGGAGAGCCTCGGGGCTGGGGGAGGGGTCTGCCTCCTGAGATCCCATCTGTTCACCCCGGCCCAGCTGAACTGGGAGGGGGCAGGCTGGTGCCACTGGGCTCAGGGCTCAGGGGTCTCTCTTGCAAGGGTCCTGTGAGGCCAGCCCTGAGGCTCAGCTGGGCTCCGGGTCCCTCCCACTACCTCCATACCTCCCTACCCTGGCCTCTTCTCTGGCCCCTGGGGTCTTCTGGGACCCTGTCTCCCTGCGGCAGCAGGCTGGGTATGGACTGTGCCACCGTCCTTTCTCCATGCACCTGACCCCGCTGGGGTGACCCCAGGATCGCCCCCTAACGACTCAGTACACGTGCGGTTCCCTGTGCGTGTGAGTGGTCTGTGGGGAGGCCCGTGGGGTGCGGTTTCGCAGGAGGGGAATGAGGGCTGAGAACCAACGGGCAAGCAGACCTGGGATCCTAATGAGAAAATTGCTTCCAGCCCCAGCCAGCGCCGCCGCAGGCCCCGCCCTTCGGAAGGAGGTGGGGAAAGCAGCTGGGGCAGGGGAGGAGCGAGCTGGGCTTGCACACGACTCAGCGACTCACCCCCACCTCCACATCCCCCCAACACACACACACCTTGGAGTCTCTTCCGCCTCTCAGGGAGGAGGGCACCGACGCCTGTGAGCTCCAGGGCCAGACTTGGCTCAGGACCCACTGCTTGGTCCTTGGTAAGCAGGAGGCAGGGCAGCCAGAGGAGTGCCCTTCTTCCCACTCCTGCACAGCTCTGCCGCATTTGTGGCGTGCCCCCTGCGTGCAGAGGGCTCGGGGAGGTGGGCTGGGCACACCTGCCTGGCGGCATTTGGTCTCCCCGGGAAATAGTGTTGAGAGTGCCTGGCTTTTTGCGTAAAGAGGTGCTTCATGGGAAGTGTAGCCCCTCAGGGTCTTTGCCTGTCTGTCCACTAGGGCAGTGCAGTGGCCACACCCCCAGCGCAGGAGGGAACCCATGGGGTGCAAAGCTGGCCCCACTTACATCTCCCTTCTGTCCCCCACTCACTCGGGCCTCTTAGCACGCGCAGAGTTAGTGCAGCGCAGAGTTAGTGCAGCCCAGCACGACCCGAAAACTCAGGGGCTCTTGTTCAAGGCCGGCGCCGCGGCTCACTAGGCTAATCCTCCGCCTGCAGCACCAGCACACCGGGTTCTAGTCCCGGTCGGAGCACCGGATTCTGTCCCGGTTGCCCCTCTTCCAGGCCAGCTCTCTGCTATGGCCCAGGAGTGCAGAGGAGAATGGCCCAAGTGCTTGGGCCCTGCACCCCATGGGAGACCAGGAGAAGCACCTGGCTCCTGGCTTGGGATCAGCGCAGCGCGCCAGCTGCAGCAGCCATTGGAGGGTGAACCAATAGAAAAAGGAAGACCTTTCTCTCTGTCTCTCTCTCTCTCTCTCTCTCTCTCTCACTGTCCACTCTGCCTGTCAAAAAAAGTTCAAGATTACAACAGCAGAATCCAGGGCCATGAAGCCCACTGGCCACTGGCTCGGGCATGTGTGCCTGTCTCTGCGTCACCCAGGCAGTCGCCCAGGAGAGAGACCTGGGAAAAGCTTTTCATGACCTGGGACTTTGCTCTCTCTCTGTTGCCCCAGCCCTCAGTGATGACCAAAGACAGGGGTTGGAGAGAGGAGGGCATTGCGGGAGGGGAGGGGTGTGTAGAAAGAAAATGGGCCACTTTTTTCTTGTTGGATTTGAGAGGCCAATGAAGGCCGAGAGCTTCCCATCTGCAAACCGGCTCCGCGGCACCAGGAGGGAGGAGGGCCTGAGACTGCTAGCTAGGAGCTCAGTCCCTACGTCCCACGCGGCTGTCAGGGACGCAGGTTCCTTGAGCCGTCACATCACAGCACCCCTCCCCACCTCCATCTGCATCAGCCGAAACCTGGAACAGGGAGTGGAAGCTGGGTCCAGCGCGTCTTAACTGGCCACACCTGGGCCACCTCATGAGTGCATAGCAAGCCCCAGGGCAAGCCTGCCCTTGGCATCCCCCCCATAGGGTAAACCTGCCCTGGAGCCAAACCCCGGGCCAGGGGGGAACCTGCAGCAGGTCTGAAGGTCCTTCCCTGGGTGGAGCCTCCCCGCTCCCTCCCCCCTCCCAACACTGGCAAGGTCCCATGATGCCTCTGCTGAGCTGGGGGAGCCAGCGAGAGTGCTCAGAGGGAGGGAAGAAGGCAGAGCAAGGAAACAACCCCATTGTCATCCCCAAATTACTGGCTGGGATGGCAGGGGAGGAGGCGGAAAGCCGACATTGTTTACTTAATTAAAAGTAAACAACAATTTGCTGCTGCCAGCCTCCCATTAGCTGTGTGTAGTGCTGGAGACAGGGGCTTTCGCTCCCACTGAGCCGGCTCCTGATGGCCACACCCCCAGCGCCGGCTCCCTGGGGTGGGGGGCAGCCCTTCCCCACTCCTGTCTTCTTTAGGCTGAAGAGGTGGAACAAGGGGGGAAAATACAGCCCGGTAATGTCTCAGAATCCTGCGGGTCAGGAGGAGAGACACTGGCACTTGGCTGGCACTGGGGGGAGCTAGACACCCCCCCCCCCGTGGGTGGCCCAATAGTGGCACTGGCTGTGGTGGGCAGGGCAGGTAGGGCACAGATGCTGGGCTACCCAGGGAGAGGAAGGTGCCTTCCTCTGCCCACCCCCCAAGGCCCGCCCCAGTCCCGAACTACCTGGAGGCCTGGGCCTCCCTACCCCACCTCCTACTTTTTCCTTTTCCCTCGTAGCAGCGTATAAACATTCTTCTCCGATCTTGGCTGTGTTCCCAGAAGGGGACTTTTGGGGGGACCGGGAGGGCTGGGACAGAGGCAAACTCTGGGGCCCCAGTGGGGTGGAGCCACTTCAGCTATCCACCTCCCAGCTCATCCCTGGGCCAGGGATGCTGGCATTGAGTAAGCTGAGGCCAGGACAGAGCCCAGGATGGTCCTCAGGTTGCACTGCCCCCAGGGTCCTGGCTGTGGGGAGAGAAGGGGGTGGAGAGCCTTGGAGACCCTAGTCTGCAGCAGTGTGTCTCACCCCAGGAAGACCTGGGCGATCTTACTCTCCCCGGCCATCCTGCCGGCCGCCGTCCACTGTCCCGCCCGTCCGGACCTCGGCTGGTCACGCACGGGGCGGGGGGCGGGGGCGGGGGTCTCGCACGCATGCGCACACAGAAAATTTGAGCCGTCTGTCCGGCGCTTAATTGAATTAAAGGACTGGAGTTTGGCAGCGCATCGTGTATCTGAGCTGCGGCTTCTCTGGGCCGCGGCAGCAGCCGGCTCAGGCTCCCTGCGACTCCAGCTGCTGTTGCGGCTGCTCCATGCTCTTCTGCCTTGGCCGGGCTCCCTCTTCCCAGGCCAGAGGCTCACAGGCCTGGGGGGTGTCAGGATGCCTGCTCCCCCACTCCCCGACTTGCTACCAGCTCCTGCCGCCCCCAGGGGAGAACCTGCCCTACAGGAGTAGCCAGGACAGGAGCCCTGAGGGATGGAGGGGGCTGAGTGTATGTGGTGGTTGTGGGGGTGTGTTCCGCTGCCACCCCTCCCTGGGAGAGCCGTGGGAACAGTGATGCCTCCCCCCAGCCCCCCCCCCCGGAGCAAATGGGTGGCTTCAGAAGCTCACTCCCTTCGTCCCCTACCCGCCACCACCTGTTACCAGCCCTCCCCCCACCCCCGCCCCTTACTGGAGCCACACAACCAATTCTCTCCCCTCCTTGGGGAGCGGAGGGGTGAGCTCAGGCCCTGCTGTCCCCCACCCCATGAGTAGAAGGGAGGGGCACTGGCAGCCTGCCTTGCCCCCCGGGGTACCAGCCTCCAGCCCCCTGTTGTGCTCTGCTATGTGGGGGTGCCTGCTGTGTGCAGACTCTGCATCCCCCAACCCCCCACCCCTGACCCACAGCTCCAGAGAAGCCTGGACAAGCTGCTAATGGCTGGCAGTGCGGGCATCCCACCACCACGGGGACCTCCTGGGGGGGGGGCACCACCCGTGGTGCTTGGGCAGTGGCTGGGGGACAGGAGGTAGGGAGCAGGAGGGCCAGTAAGCCTTCTTCCATCTGGGGCCGAGAACTGGGGGGCCAGGGAAGCAGCAGGGCCCTGTGAGGGAGCTGCACTGCCCAGGGTCAGGGGGGTGGGGGGCGGGCCTCACCTCAGCTAACCTCCCCCGCGGAACAAAGGGGCCTTTCTCCACACCCGCCCGGGAGGGTGTGCCTGCCCGCTGCTGCTGCTGCTGCTGCCGCCGCTGCGAAGGGTGCTCATTCCCCCACCCCCTCCTGACTTTTCTTCATTTCTCTCCCCCCATCTCTGGTTCCTGATCTCTCAGTTTTAGTCTCCTTTATATCCCCCACCCCGCCACGTTCTTTTTGCATAAGGGAGGGGTGGCGGAGATCGTCCTTCTAAGTGTTTATCAAGTGCACAGACAAAAAGTGAGGGCGTCCCGGGGTGTGTGAAGAATATTCCTGGGGTCACACGCTGCCCCCCGCCCCCGCCCCGTGTCCAGGGGAGAGGCAGGCAAGTCTGAGCCCCCTCCCTGCGGGTGGGAGCGGGCTCACGGAATCACAGACCCCTTCCCCCGCCGCTGCCCCAGCTATGCACCTGGCGGGCGCCCCACCTCTCACTTCTCCTTGCCGCCCGCCCGTTCCGCGGCCCCCTTCTGTCCGGCCCCGCACCGCAAGCTGTTCCTAATCAAGCTGGGCCCTCCCTGCACATCACGGGATTTGCTTGGCAGCCGCAGCGGCGGGACGCGCCGCCTCGGGCAGCTCCTTCCTCGATGCCCCGCCGGGGGGTCCGAGCGGCCCGAGTCTGGCCAGGTCCTGTCCTTCTCCTTCCGGCTCGGGCCTCGTGGGTGTGCAAGGGGGAACCCCGGCCCCTGGAGCCCCGCCGCAGCCCGCAGAGAGCAGCTAGCGTTAACTCGCTGCGCCACCTAGCTGCGGCGCCGGGGAGTGCAGCGGCGCTCGCCGCTTCCAGCTCCTTTTGCTCGGTCCAGTCCCACCTTGATGAATGGGCGATTTGGCTCCTGGCAGCTGGGGAGGATGGATGGATGGATGTCATTTTTGTCGCTTCTGCAGCGGTGGCTATCCTCATATATGCTTGGCACTTTACAATGCGTAAAACCGTCGCATCCTCTGTCAAACTGCCTAACAATGCCAGTGCACAGCTCACCGTGGCTGTCTTAACCCATCTTGTTTTGTTGCACCGGGAGACTAGAGATGTACTGGGATCGAATGGCTGCAGCACGTCTAGGCCCAGGACTCCAGGCCCAGGGGCCCTGTGCAGTACCCGGTGCTGTCTTGGGCCCCCTGCAGGAGGTCATCTGTTTGACCCAGCTGCCCCAGGCTCTAGGGGGGAGGGAGGGGCCCAGTGAGAAATTTGGAGTCTAGGGCCCAAATTCCACATGCCTTGTCTGCACAGCTCTGGATGGTGGCTGCCTTAGGACTTGCCCTTTGCAAGAACTGTTTGTGTTCTAGCACTTGGGGAGGAGGCCAGCATGTCCAGGCCTGTGCCCAGTCCCCTGTTGAACTTGTGAGCGAGGATCAGCTGGGCTCTGCGGGTTGGGCCTGCGATGGAGAGGTGCCAGCTAACCGGGACTTCTGTCCCCTGGGTGGCCAGCCAGGGCAGTCACAGCTGGACGAAGGACGTGGAAGGCTCTTTTGTATGGAAGTGACCCCACACAGGGAGGAACCCCACCAAGGCCTTTTCCTCAAGGGGCTAAGGGGGGGTGTCTAGAGGGTGCTATAGGTCATACAGGTCAGCCACCTGGGGCTCTTGTCGCATCCAGAGCTGGAGTGTCCCATTCCCCAGGCCTGGCTTAGCCAGAGGCTCCCCGTGTGGGCAGAATTGGAAGGTAGGAGAAAGGTCCCACTTAAGCGTCTGGTTCTGGTGGTCTGTGTTGGGTGCTCATTGATGAGCCAGAATCAGTCTCGGTCTCCTCCAGGGCCAAGATGAGTCCCTGGGTGGAGGAGGCACCTTAGGGCTTACTGGCCTGGGTGCTGTACCATCCACTGGGGCAGAGAGAGTTAGAGCACTCGGGGCCGGGAGGCAGGTGGCTTCCGCTGTACTCCCACTACCCCACAGGGAGGGAGAGGTAGGGGTGGCCTCCACTGGGTCTCCTGGGTGGCCTCTCCCAAGGGGAGAGGCAGACAGGAGCAGGGGTGGGTGGGGTGAAGATACGAGGGTGGGGGCTGCTGCTGCTTTGCTGTCTCTGCCCCTTCTGTCTCTGTTTCCGGTGAGGCTAAGGTGTGCAGGGCTCCTGGGTGTCGCCCTGTGGCTGTGCGGGTGCCCGATGTCCCCTGACAGACGCCGGCAGCTGGATGCCACCCAAGCAGTTGTGCACACACAGCTTCTCCCAGGGATTTTTAGGAAAGTCCCCTCTTCCTTCTATTTTTATTTATTTATTTTTCTTTTCCCTTAAAGCAGAGATTTGTTCCTCTGCCTGCACTTTCATTCTTGGCATTCCCCCTGCCCGTGCCACCCAGCCCCACCGCCTCTCTCAGAACCTTGTGCTTCTCTGGTTCTTTCTGCCAAAGTCGTCTTGTCTTTGAACCGCTTTGCTTCGGCCTTGATCCTCTACCTTGGCACACCTCCGTCTCTGTCTTGTCTGTCACTCTCCGAGGATTATTGCCTGTTCCCTTCCTTTCCCCCAAACTTTCCTGCTTGTCCCAGGCATGTCCCTCAAGTACCTCCCCCCGCCCCAAACCCATGTCTTCCTCTCATCCCAGCCTGGGATGAGACTCTGTTGTCTCTCCATGAGTAATTAGACCAAGGGCAAGTGTATTTGGGGCTGGGGGAAGGGCAACACCCAGCCTTGGGAGGTGGGGACACTATTAATAGCCTTGCGAGCAGCTGGGGGTGGGGGCGGATGTCTGGCCAGCCTGGCTGGCCTGGGCAGCTCAAAGGGCCAGAAAGGGCAGTGCTGGAAATAGAGGGAGTGGGGGTGGGGGTGCCCACTCTGCAGGCACCTCTCTCCTTGGTGCATGGTGTGTGTGTGTGTGTGTGTGTGTGTGTGTCGGGGCAAGGGGGGGGGTGGGTAAAAGGCGTTCTTGTCTGTCTATCAGCAGACTGGGGAGGAGACTCAAGCTCTCAGGGGCTGGGGACCATTTGTCTGGACCCCCCCCCCATCCCATGACTCCTGGCCCCGGGCCCTCTCGGAAACGCTGGCTGCAGCGCCGACTGAGTCGTGGCACCAGCTGGCGCTGCCAGCCGAGCGCTCTGCTCATGGACCAGCGCCTGGTTGCTCCTGGAGGCGTCGTCAGCTCTCTATCTCCAGGACTGGGCCTGGGCTGGACGAGGCCTTGGGATATCCCCGGGGAAACAAGTGCTGGCTCTGCTCTCCCCGTTCCCTGCCCGCCGTCCCTTTCTGAAGCTACCTCTCGCTTACTCGTGCCCATCACCGGCTGCCATCCGCTGCACCTGCGGGAGGGGGGTGCGGCTCTGTCACTGCCCCAGGTCAGCCTCTGGGGTGGGGGTGGGGGGGTGACACCAAAAGCTGCAATTTCATATAGAGCCTGAACCCCTGTGGCTGAGGAGCTGCCCCTACACCTCCCTCTACCTCCTCTCTGCCTTGGCGGCTCCCCCTGGTCCCCTGGGATCCCCGCACTGGTAAGGTGCTCGCCGTGTAGCAAGCAGGGAGGCCGGGGTGAGGAGGAGGTGGGGCTAGGGCTGCGGTCCTCTGCCTCTTTCCACTTCCCTAAGGTTTTGTCTGTTCCTTGTACCAGCTGCAGGGTCATCTTTGGTTCCTGTCTGATGGGCTCTGCTGTGCCCGGAATTCCTAGCTCCGAGGCATGATCTGAAACATCTGGGCCAGCGCAGTTGCAGGGCCAACCCTGGTTCTATTGGGGCTGCCCGGGCCAGCTGCCTTGGGCGGGCAGGCCGGGAGGAGCCCGAGGGCCCATTCGCATCTCCTTGCAGCGCTCTGGCTGGGATCTCATTTATTAACTGCCGGGCCAGGCTTGGAGTGGTGGCTGGCAGGCCTGGGCTCTTGGCCCTCTGTCCACCTGTACCAGGGATACAGCCTTCCTCTCCTGTGCCGGCCGCTGCCGGTCACCCCCTGGGGAAGTGGGACTGCGCGCACAGGCCCCCACTGCCTCCCGGCTTCCCACACCGCTCAGGGCTCGGATGCCATCTCCCGGAGTCCTCCCTGAAGGGCTCGGGCTTCATTCCAGGGATGGAGGAAACACCCACCCCACCCCCAGCACCCTGTGAGTTCAGGAACACTTTCTCAGAAAGTGAGGAAGGTTGGGGGGGGAGGGCGCATGACTGGAGGGTGCTAGCCAGGGGTCCACCTGCCTTCACAGTGGGGTGGGGATGACCAGCAGGGACCACCAAGATGGGCCTTCTCCACTTGGACGCCATCGGGAGCCTGAGGCTCTCAGAAGAGACCTGCACCTGCTCTTCCACCCTCCCGGGCGCCAGGTGTACTGGTGGATCCTCTGTCCCGCCTGTGCCCCCCCCCCCCGCCCCACATTGCTGAGCTGCTGGACATTGCTTTCAGATGCCAGTCCTTCCAGGGTCAGAGAGGGTGGACTGTCCCATCCCGATGCTGGCCCTGGGTCAGCCAGGTCCCCACAGCCTAATCTCCGTGCCCCCCACCCACTGTCTTTCCTGGAGTCTGGACCCCAGACTCAAACTCTTCCTCTTGCCTGTCACTCATCCCCTCTGACACCACTTCCGCCTCGGAGCAGGTGACTCTGGATCCAAGAGCTGGGGGCGCGGAGTGGGGGGGAAGACATGGGAGGGGGGGGCAGGCTCTGGCTTCCAGGCTGTGTGCGAGAGAGGGAAAAGCCACTGCAACAGGATGTCCCCAGGGCTGAAGCTGGCTGCTAGGGGCTGTGAGGGGAATGGGGAGACTTGGAGGGGAAGGTCCCGGAAGCCCCTGGGCCTGGGCCCTGCCCCGCCTCCCTCTGCCCTCTGGCTGCCCCGTGTTCGCAAGGCCGTCCCTCCCGTCCTCTGAGCTGGGGACAGCCCGCTCTGTGACCGCCCCCCGTCCGCTGTCCGCCCGTTCCCCTCCTCAGGGTGTCTCAGATTCTCAGACTTGGGTTTCAGGAGGCACAATGGTTACATTCTCCAGCTCTGATTGCTACGGGCCGGGCCTCTGGCTCCCCTTGAGATTGGGTTTCCTGTGCCATGAACACTCCGGAATCACCGAGGAGGAGGGGTGAGGCGGGAGAGCAGTCCTGAGGAGGGCCGGAGTCTACCCTCAGATGATGAGGTGCTAAGACTACCTGGCGGTGCCCCCCGCCCCGCCCCCAGCCTCTGGGACCCCAAGCCAAGCCAGCAAGCTGGAGGGGCTCATCTCTGGTGGCCCTGGAGGTACCGCCTTCCTCCGCCCCTCTCCTGACACAGAGAGAGGCTGGTGGCGTCTTCAAGTGCCGGCGGGCGTCTGGGTGCCTCTCTCAGCCCCCAGAGAATTCAACCGGCTTCCAAGTGGGCAAAGGGGCGGCCGGCCGGCAAGTTTCATGTAGCCCAGTCTTCGAGCAGATGTGTCCCGAGTGGGAGCTCAGGCTGTGTTGGCTGCAGAGAGCAGGAATTCCTCCCGCATCCAGTGGGAGCCATAAATATCTCTCGGCTGTAGCTGGAGGAAAAAAAAAATATATATACACACACACACACACACACACACACATATTACAACACGCGCTCCATCCGGGTGTGTGTGCAGTGCCCGGCTCCTCCTGGCGCCTGTAACGTTCCTCTCCACAGCAGAGCCCCCCCCCCAAAGCTGTAGCATCCCCCAGGAACGTGCACACGCACACACGTGCACACACACACTGGGGGGGAAGGGGAGAAGGACGGACCAAGGGAGGGGTGCCAGGAGCCAGGCCAGGGCAAAGGAAGGGAAGCTGAGCCGGTGGAGCCGGTGGCGGTACCTCCAGGGGGCTGGGCGCTACCTGGGACTCCAGCCCACAGCTGGGACCCCAGAGTCCCAGGTTTGTCGCCTTCCCTTCTTAGTCCTTCTTTCCACTAGTCTGCTAAGGGGCCAGGAACCGCTGGCCAGGGGAGTGCCTGTGCCCAAGAGGTGTGGACAGCGCGAGGAACCCTGGTGCCCCGAAGCGAGGCTGTCAGCAAAGCGGTGGCACGCTGGCCTGACCCCCCAGCGGCGCCCGGAAGGAGCTGTGCCCTCACAGATTTGCTCCCTCGCTAACCTGGCCCAGGGAATGCATAGGGCACAGTGGCTGCACCATGCCACGGTTGAGCGCAAATCAGCTTAGGAGCTAGTAGGGGAGTGGGGCCGGAAAACTGGGGTCTCTGGAGAAGGTACGAGGTGGGGGCTGGGATTGCTGTGCGTGCCCATGTCAGGGTGGCCCTGAGCCGATGGCGGGCAGAAGGGGGTGTGCTTAGGGCCTCCACATCTCTGCCAGCCAGGCTAGAGAGAGAGAGAGGCTGTCAGGAGACAGACAGGACGTGGCCCCAGAAGATGGGGCAGCAGGGAGACAGCCTCGGGGGGGTGGACAGGCAGCAGGGGATAAGAGAGACTCAGCCGGGCACCCGCCCGCCTTGTGGCAGCCAGGGCATCCCTGCCCCTGCACTGGCCCGCAGGCCACCAGCTGGCCCATTGTCCCCAGTGAGAAAGCACACACAGGATGGGGGCTCACTCATGCACACCGCACAATTGGCAGAGACTGCCAGGGGGCAGCCACGCCGGGCCCCGGGGGCGAGGAGGGGAGAAGGGGGTGGCTGAGAGCCGGAGCGTGCAGGCCCAAAGCGAGGCCTGGCCGGGGGTCCAGGAGGCCGCCCTCCACCGAGAGCTGGAGCAGGGAGCCCCACCACCACCGCGCGCTGCCGTCGGTCCCCTCCTGTGCTGTTGGCAGTGGGCAGCCCCGGGCCTGCGAGCAGGAGATAAAGAGTTCACACAGTGTTTTTCTCACTAACTGTGGATTTGTGTGTTTGTTCAGCTGGTGGTGGTGATAAGCCCCACTTTGCCAGATAAAAGCCAGGCCCAGGCAGCGCCATGAGGCGGGGCCTGCTGCGGGGTGGGATTGGTGATGGTGGGCGGGGGTTCCTCACCTCTGTCCAGGTCTGGGGTGATCTCTGCCCCCCCCCGAGGGAGGGGTCAAGGCACACCCACAGGGGGCGTAACACCTGGTTCCTCCCTCCGCCTCCACAGTCACCCATAGCAGCCCCCGAGAAGCCACCGTGTAGGAAGCTGGCCCAGCCGGCTCCTTCCTCCATGTGCGCAGGGACACTTCCTCAGCTCCCCCCGGGCCCAGGGGTCTGTGTGATCCTGTGGCCGCCAGCCCCTTCCCCCAGCCTGTCCAGAACACCCCTTCTTCCCCCCACCGAGCTGACAGGGCTCCCTCGTCTCTACTGTCCCAAGGTGCCCAACAGCCAACTGGGGTAGGGGCCCACTGTCCCTCAGCTGGCCCTGGGAGCTGCAGCCCTGGTGTCGCCAGGCCCGGCTCTCCGGGAGTGTGCTGGGGCTGCCTCCTCTGCCTGCGACCTGGGTCCACATTTCCAGGATCTCTGCCTTTTGTCCTGGAGCCGAGCTGAGCATGCCGGGGTTGGGGGGGGGGGGAGCCGCTGGCTGGGGCCGCCAGCCGTAAGATGGCTGCCAAGGCCTAAAATGGCTGCCAGCAACGCCCAGAGCAGCGCCCGGAGGCGCGTGGCAGCAGGCCTGGCCTGCGCCGGGATCCCTCGCTCCAGCTCGCTCCCCTAACGCAGCGCCCACAGCAAGGCCAGCAGTGCCCTTTCAAGCCAGTGGCCTTGGTGAGGAGTCCCTGTGTGCCGCACCCCCAGAGCCGCGTTTGTGTCGGCCTCAGTCGCTGGTGCACCTCCATCTCTCTGCCATGCACCTACCCCTTCCCACCCCCCACCCCCACAACACGCACATGTGCACCTGCGGCTCTGGCCCCACCTTGGCCTTCCACAGTGGGGTGGACTTTGAGGTTCCCACCCCAGACCCCGACTGCCCAGGTGTGTGGGGTGGGGGCGTGGTCGAGACAGAGTCTGTTTGTAGCAGAAATCCCAGGGCAGCAGGGCCCAGGCCATGTCCGAGGGGGCACTGGGTGGGCTACCTGTCACCTGGGCTCTCTGGCCTGCATAGGCTGGGGCTCTAGTCACACCCAGATGGCCAGGACTGGACCGAGGCTGGAGAGTGACAAGGGGAGGTGTTGGGATCGGGGCCTCCCTTGGGAGAACGGTCCTCCTCGCCTGTCTTCTTGATTTGCCGCAACGAAATTCATTATTATTACTCTGGAATTAAAAAAAAAAATGAGCAGATGACCCAAAAGCTTCACCTCTCTCGCCGGTCCCACTGGGACACGCAGCTGGTGACATGGGTGACAAGGGCGACACTCCCAGCCTCAGACCCCGCCGGGGCCTTGGCTCCTTCCTCCTGGGGGGCTGGCAGGCTGAACCTCCGAGTGGTGGAACCACACTGGCTGGCACCAAGGCTCGGTTTTCAGAGGCCACCCCCTAAGCTGTTCCCCCAACAAGCAAGTGGCTGCCTTCCTCCCGCCCCGCAACCTGCCCTCCCACCCCCTTCTGCCACCCTCTCGCCAGCTGTCGTGCCCGGGCAGGCATTCTGGAGGTCCCCGTGGTGCCCCTGGCACACAAAGCTTTGAGGACCCCGGGGGCGGGGGCGGGGGGCTTTCCCAAGCTCAGCAGCAAATTCACACACCCACTCCACCCTGCCCCCAGCGCTCGGCGAGTCCCACCGTACAATGGACCCTTGTCCCGGGGCTCCCTATGAGCAGCTGTGGCACCAGGGCAAGAGACGGCCCAGACTGGCTGGCACGGGGCGGGCGGCAGCAGTGGGGCAGAGCCCCCCCCCCCCCGCCTCACCCCGCCCAGGGCTGCCAGGCGCTGCCTGCAAACAGAAAGGTGAGGCCGGAGGAGGGGCCCACGGGGTGACAGGGACCAGAATGCTCAGGGGCCTGCGTCCGCCCCAGCTGTGCCCAGGGCCAACTGCTGGCTGTGTTCAGGGCTGCCGGCCCCTGGGGTGAGGCATGGGGACTTTGGGCACTGTCTGGAGACCCTTTGGTGGTGGTGACAAGTGAGGTTCCCGCAGGTAGCCCACGGAGGAGGCCCGAATGTCAGCAGTGTGCCGCCACTAAGAAGCCTGCGCGAGGTGTAGGCCTGGTCTCCTGGGGGTGGGCTCGGCGAGGTGGGCTGCGCTCCTGGGAGCTCCGTGGCCGGCCGGCGTTGGTCGGGAAGCCTTGTTCCTGACCCACCTTGTTCTTTGTGTCTCCTGCAGAATCCGGACAATCAGACAGTTCCAACCAGCAAGGAGACGCGGACATCAAACCACTGCCCAACGGTCAGTGCCTCCACCCGCCTGCCCTCTGCTGCCCCCTGCCTTCAGCTGCCCTTCTAAGCAGGGCCAGTGTGGAGCCAGAAGCCAGCGTGGGAGGGAGGGAGTCCCCCCAGCTCCCCCCCACTCACAGCCGTTTCTCCCCCCTCTACAGGGCACTTAAGTTTCCAGGACTGTTTCGTGACTTCCGGGGTCTGGAATGTGACGGAGCTGGTGAGAGTGTCACAGAGTAAGTGGGCCTCCGCCTCCCCGGGGCCAGGACGGGGGTGGGGGGGGGTGGGACTTAGAGCCGCTAGGCCAGGGGGATGGATTGGGGCAGGCAGGGTTGCAGGGCTGGGTGGAACACAGCTGTCTGGACAGCTCTGAACTCCACTGCTTGGAAGAAATTTAAAAAAAAAAAAAAAAAAGTCACAACCAGGGGCTCTTCTTCAAGCAGCCCCCTGCGGGAGGAAGTCCCCTTGGCAGCCTGGCTGCCACCTCCCCCACCCCCGCACCCGACCCGGGGCCTCCTGCGCTTTCCAGACCTCACCCAGCCTCTCATTCCCCCCAGCTCCCGTTGCGACCGCATCAGGGCCCAACTTCTCGCTGGCGGACCTGGAGAGCCCCAGCTACTACAACATAAACCAGGTGACCCTGGGACGACGGTCTATCACCTCCCCTCCTTCCACCAGGTGAGCCCAGCACCGCCCCCCCACACCACCACCCCAGGCCCTCCCAAGGTGGGCCACCCTCGGAACTGCCCCATGGCCCTTGGGGCCACTTCCCACGTGGCATGGGATGCGGGGATCCCAGCCGGGGGCGGAGGGTGACATTTGAGCCCAGGCACTCCGAGGGCTGGCCAGGACACGGGGTGGAAGCAGTGGAGGGCTTTGGAGCCCCCCCCCCACATGTACTCAGACCACATTCTGGGGCAGTAGGGGAGCCCTGAGGGGCTTGGAGCAGGGCGTGGTGTTCTGGAAAGTTCCCTCTGAGCACGGGCAGCTGAGGCAGGTCTCTTCCCACAGGTCCGAGTGGAAGAAGGCCTGGACTGGCTAGGGGAGCTGTGGGAGGATTGGGAATGGCACCGAGAAGTGCTTGGGCCACAGGAGACAGTCACGTCTGGTCAGGGCAGGGTCGGATCCTGTCATTAAAAAAAAAAAAAAAATTGAATGTTTCTGTTGCCTGTGACATTTTTGGTATTTATATAGCGTACTTTAAATATTGCATTGGGATGTTCTTTGATGACTGAGTGTTGGCAACTGCTCCCCTCCCCTCCGACATCTGTCCCCATGAGTACCACACTCACCTCTACCCGGCCCTGGATGAATAAGCCCAGAAGGAAGCTCACGGGATAGTGGTGTCAAGGGTTGGGGGAGAAGGGGCCATTTTGGAGCCATCTTTCCCCCAGGGAGTGGACAGGACCGGGCCCAAGGGGCCCCGGGGATGCTTCTGGGGTCGGGCTGCCAAAGGCAGGCACCGCTAACCACCCGGAAGGCCGCAAGCCCCGAGTCGCTCCCTGGAGCCTGGGCCCGTCTGACCCTCCGTTCCTTTCCCAGCACCACCAAGCGCCCCAAGTCCATTGATGACAGCGAGATGGAGAGCCCTGTCGACGACGTGTTCTATCCCGGGACAGGCCGCTCCCCGGCGGCTGGCAGCAGCCAGTCCAGCGGATGGCCCAACGACGTGGACGCAGGTATGGGTGCTGGCCGTCTCGACCCGAGCAGGGGCGGCCCGGAGCCTCCCACAGGATACTCACTGTCCATCCGTCCGTCTCGCCCCTCCTGGCCTTCCCTGTGGAGGGCAGACTGGGCTGAAGGAAGAGAGCGTAGGTGAGGGGCCAACAGGCAGGTAGTGTTGTGTTTCTGGGCGAGGCCCCACCCTCCCGCCCTCCACTCTCCCAGTCGGGGCACCAAGGGCGTTTGGGACCTCCTCACCCTTCAGGGTGGGGGTCCTGGGCACTGTAGGATGCTGAGCTGCACCCCAGCCCCTCCCCCCTGGATTCCAGCACATTTCTCACCCCCAGCCTCAATGAGCAAAGCTGTCCTTGGACATCGTGCAGTGGCCCCCAGGGACGGTCCCCCTGGGGGCTGAGCCCTGGCCTTAGGGACCCAGCTTTGCAGAGAAGCAAAGTGCGGAGTAGGCTGGTGGTTCACACACCAGGACGGCAGAGGCCTTGGAAGCCAACCTGGCCCTTCCCGGGCCCCTCTGAACACTTCTTGCCTGTGGAACCTCCCCCACGCCCCCCTGGCGTCCCTGCCAGCTTTGACTGGGGTATGGACACACTAGACAGCCCGCTGAGAGAGTGTAGACATCCCGGGGCACCTGTGCATGTGTGCACACTGCACGGAGGCTGGCTGCAGGAGACTCCTGCCTGTGTCTGTGTGTGTGTCCTGGGGGCTGGGGGGTCTTGGGACCAAGGATTGCAGACCCACACGTGGGCGGGGGTGTGTGCTCGGTGCATCCGCCAGGGACAGGGGTCTGAACTGCTGGTGCTTTGTCTGGCATCTCCCAGATGTGCTGCTACAGGGGAGGGCTGGGAGGCCAGGCAGGGGCCAGGCGGGGCAGCCAGGCGACTTGCTTTTGTGTTGCCCCTCTGCTCTGGACTCCTGGGGAGGAGAGGGGCGGGCTCACCTCCCAGCCTGGGGTTGAAGAACTGAACTCGAGTGCCCAGAGGCCCCCACCTAGCGGAGGCCGCTGCAGGACGGTACCTGGCGTGGCTCTCAGAGCGGGGGCTCCCCCTTCAGGGTCTCCTTGTGCAGCAGGGACCTGGGCCAGTGCCAGTCCACAGGCTGGCCCACCCACAGGGGAGCTTTGGGAGGAGGCAAGAGGAACTGAGAAGGCCTAGGTCTATCCCGGCCGAGGCCTCGGTCCGGGGTCCCCTTCCGCAGGGATTGCCACCAGGGCACCCCGAGGGGCTTCGGCTGCTGTTCCCCGCCCCCCCGGGGGGGCCAGGGCTCGCAGGCCGGCCCGCCCATGCCCAGACCTAGCTGCTGAAGAACCTTCCTCCCGCTGGCACCCGAGCTCTCCTTTCTTGGCTGTTTGCTCTTGCACCTGCTCGTTCTGCTGCTTCCGGCAGCCCCGCCACGCACGGCCCCCACACATCTTCCTGCAGCAGCATCCCACCCCCCCACCCCCACCCCGTGCGCGCGCGCGCACACACATACACACACACACACACCCTGGCTCCCTCGCTCCCCGCCCGCCCCCCTCTCTCCTCCCCGTGTGTCGTTTCCCTAGGCTGCGACAAATCGCCAATTAAGCAGCTCAGCTGCAGGACGGGGAACAGCTGGGAAGGCGCTGTGCGGCCACGGGGACAGCTGTGCACAGCTGGTGGGGCGCTCCCCCCTCCCCACCGTGCCAGCTATCAGGTGGCACACAGCTGCCGCCAGATAACACCTCTGCTGGCACGGCTGGGAGTTTGCCTCCCCCCCCCCCGGCCTCTTCCCTCCGCAGTGAGGCCTGCCCCTATTTCTCTGCTCTGCAGCCTCCCCACCCCTACAAGCATCCAACCTGTCTCCCTTTGTCAATCAGGGAGGGCAGATGTGCCCTGACCCCACTTCACCCCTCCCAGCCTGGGCACAGCCTGAAAAGTCGGCCCCAGGCCGGGAGATGCGCTCCAACAGCGAGAGGCCAGCCCTGGGTTGTCCTGGTCCTTTTTGGACCTCCAGCATGGACACCCCCCCCCCACCCTGCTGCCTGCCACTGGGCTGTGGTGGATTTGGCTGGCAACAGGCTTTTCCGGGACCCTCCAGGTCCTGCAGTCCCCTCCCCGTTCTCACTGGGTGTCATGCCCCCCCCCCCCCCGACACACACACACTGGGGGACCCATGGCTGGCTGCATTTTCTTTCCTGAGCGGGTTTCTTCCGGCCAGAGCCCCCCCCAGCGGCAGCTCAGGGCACCCCTGTTACAGACCCAACCTTGTCCCTCCAGGTCTGCCCTCTCCTCGCCCCTCCCCGCCCCGTCCCCAGGCTGGCTCCCTGGGGCGTCCCCCTGCACCCCTTCCCAAGGCTGGCCCTGTGTCCCCCCACCCCCTTTTCCCTTCTGTTACCTGCTGGTGCACACCCCTACCTCCCCACCTTAACCCAGGGGCCCCGTTTCGCTGTCTTGCCAGAAGCGGGCACAGGCCACCCACCCACCTGCACACAGGCACCAGAGGAGGGAGCAGAGCCCTTAGTGGAGGAAGGGGAAGGGGCACCCCCCCCCAGGAGACAAGGAGGAGCTGCTGGCCTCCCGCCGCGCCCCGCCCCCCTGCCCCGCCTGCCGCCGCCCCAGCCGGGCTAAACCTGCCCCGTGTTGCTGCTTCCTCCCCCCAGGCCCGGCTTCTCTAAAGAAGTCTGGAAAGTTGGACTTCTGCACTGCCCTCTCCTCTCAGGGCGGTTCCCCGCGCATGGCTTTCACCCACCACCCGCTGCCTGTGCTTGCAGGAGTCAGACCAGGTGAGACACGGGGGAGGGGCTGGGGGCGGGGCAGCACGGGAGGAGACCCACCCAGCAGCCCAGGGGGCCAGGACCCGCCTCAGTGACAGCCCCGAGCTCCTCTAGGGGTCTTGTGGGCAGCCCGCGGGTGGGAGCACAGAGCGGACCCACCTGCCCCCCCTGGGGGGGGGCCAGGGGAGAGGGGGACCTGCTTAACTGCTTCCGGGGCACCCTCTCGCTTGCTTCTCACTGCCCACGTGCAGGTGTGCATGGGTGCTGTGTGCAGCCTGGGATGGTGCCTCCGGACACCAGCCCTGGGGGAAGGGGAGGGGACCACAGAGGCCTCCCTTGAGCCCAGAGGCTGAGCCCAGTTGTCGTGTGTCCTGGGACTGGGAGCTTCCTGGAGGAGGCGTGAGAGCCTAGGCGAGGCCTGGGGTCCTTCGCTCTTCCACCCGGGGCCTTCCTCCCTCGGCACCCATCTGGGGACGGGAGCGCTGGCCTTTCTCTTGACACGGCCCTGTGCCGGCCTGCGGTCTTCGGGGTTCTCCCCGTAGGCCGGCAGGGAACAGAGAGGTTTACCTCCTGGCTTCCTCCTTGGGGCCTCCTGGCTGGGAGCCCAGAGACTGGGGCAGGGTGTGGTGGCCGCAGCGAGGTGGGGGCGGGGAGCCCTGGCCCTCCCCTGCGCGCAGGCAGCAGGAGGGCGTCAGGCCCGGCTCGGCTGGCTCCGACTCCGTTTTTATGAACTCCATAGAGAAGCCAAGTTTCCTCAGCCCCCTAATGAAACCAAGAGTGAGAGAGAGCGAGAGAGGGAGAGAGCGAGAGCGAGCTGATTGGAAACAGACGGGCGGGCGGGCGGGCGGCGGCGGGCGGTGGGGGGGAGGGGGAGAGGACTCAGCTCCAGGAAGAGCTGGGGCCAGTGCGGGGTGGAAATCGTGTGTGCGCGGGCCGCGTGTGCGGGCTCAGGAATGCGGCCTGCACGCCGGTGGCCAGGCGCACGCGGCTCGCATTTAGGACACGCGTGTGCGTGCGTGGGGGGTGGCACTCATCTTGCACAGCTGTGTTTTTACCAAAAACCCTCACAGACCCATCCACTGCTTCTTTATCCCCTCCTGAGGCTCCCACCCTGGGGCGGGGGTGGGGGTGGGGTCCAGTGAGGCGCTCCCCGCAGGTGCAAGATGTCAGAGGGTCCAAGAACTCAATCCTCAGGATATTTAAATGCAACATTTCTTTAAAAAAAAAAAAAAAAGCCGTTGCAAGAAAGGACACTGATGAGCGCAGGTTACCATGTTTTGAAAGGATCTTAAAGACAGGCTCTGACGCCTGCTTTGCCCGCCTCTCCTGAACCCAAGCCCTGGTTCTGGATCAAACTTTGCCAAAACAAAATGGCCAGTCTACAGGCCTCCCCAAACCACCCCCCCACCACCACCACCAGTTTTCCATTTTTTTTTAATTGCATTGAGATTTATAGATCTCGGTGACTGATGTCGGCTCGCTGCTGCCTTAACTTCACACCCGAGACCAGGGCCTCTCCTGCTTTCACCTACTCAGGACCTGTTCCTCTCCGCCTGCAGCTGCAGCTCTGCCCTCCTCCTCCCCAGTCCCCTGTGCCAAGGCTGCCTCACGGGGCCCTAACACCCTCTTTCTTCCTCCTTGTGCGCGCAGGCAGCCCCCGGGCCACGGCGTCGGCCCTGCACTTCCCCTCCACGTCCATCATCCAGCAGTCAAGCCCATACTTCACACACCCGACCATCCGCTACCACCATCACCACGGCCAGGACTCTCTGAAGGAGTTTGTGCAGTTTGTGTGCGCCGATGGTTCGGGCCAGGCCACCGGACAGGTGAGTCCCCCCACTCCCCACCTAGGGGAGGATGCGCGCCAGGTGGCCTCATCTCTGTGTCTGTCTGTCTCAGCGCTCACAGCGGGGAAGGGCCTGAAAACCAGTGGATCTGCTGATCGGGTCCTTGCGCTGTGCGAGGGCCCTGTCTGTCGTGGTCTGGAGGGGTGGGACCAGCAGCTGGCCCCCTCTTCCCTTGGGCTCCTTGCCAGCCCGCTGTGGGCCTTGTTCGCCCAGTACAAGCGACCCTGAGGTGTGTTCAACCCCCGGGGGCTGCGAGGTGTTGTGAGGGCCAGCTCTCCCCACTCCGCGACCCTCGCGACGTTTGGGGCTGTCGCTCTGCCCGTGGGGGCGAGGCCGTCCTGTGCGTGGGGGGTGTTGAACAGCCTCTCTGGCCTCCATCACCTGATGCCATGCCGCGAGCACCCTCTCTGTCCCCAGATCTCGGCAGGCCTCCCTGCCCCCCGGGGAGGGGCAGGTGGTGGTGGAAGAAGCTTTCGCGGTGAGATGCAGAGGGAAGGCCCCCTCCACGGGGCTGGCCCAGAGGGATCCTGGGATGGTTCTGGCCCTGGAGCGAGGCTTCTGCTCCTCACCCCTGGGAGACAGACGGCGGCGGCAAAGCCTTCAGCCTAGAACGAACCGTTCAGGGGAAGGCAGGATCCCCAAGGTGGTGGGCCAAGGTGACCCTGGAGCGGGCTGGTGGTCCTGGCTCAGTCTTCGGGGGACCCCTGCAGGGACAAAGCAGTGTCTGGAGGCCTCCCCGACTCCCTACCGCCACAGCCGCCGCCAGCCCGCCCGGTGCAGTCTGGAAGCATGCTGGGAGAGGCTGGGCTGGGGAGAGGCGTTCAGGAAGCCCGTGCCAGAGGCAGCCCCCAGGGAGAGTGGCCAGCTGCCTTCTGCCACTCAGCCCAGTGCTGTCTGGGCAGCGCTATGCACCACGGGCGTCGACTCCATGCTGCTAGACTGGCTGCGACTGGGCCGCGGCGTGGCTGCTTGCTCTCTGGCCCAGGGCCCTCCTCCTTCCCGCTGTTTCTCTTCCCGCCTTCCTCCTGGTCTTCCTTCCTCTGCCCTGCGAGGGTGTCTCTTGCTGGCTCCGCAGCTCCTCGGCGCGCCTTTCTGGGCAAGCTCCACTCATCCTAGGGGTGTGTGTGTGTGGCGGGGTTGGGGAAGAGGCCCACCGCGGCCTCAACCCCCGAGGCTCTGATCCAGTAGGTCCGGGCCGGAGCCTGGGAATCTGCATTTCTTCCAAGCTCCCAGGTGGTGGTGGTGGTGCTGCTGGCTGGGGAGTGGGCTTGGGGCAACGTTGAGAAGCACAGATCTGGAACCCGGAGGAGTAAGTCCCTCACCTGCCAGTCCCGCAAGAGCCTCGTAGGAAAATGCCTGGCACAGTGCGATGTCCTAGACAGGTGCGGTGGACACACCACTCAGAGGACATGCAGAGGCAGAATGAGGCTGCGTGGCTGGTGGTGCTTTAGGGAGAGGAGAGAGAGCCACGCAAGCGCCACGTTGCAGCCGCAAGGCCTCGTGGGAGAGTGGCCCCTGGTGGGGAGGCAGGAGGCCTGGTTAAAGACGTTTGTTAGGAGGGCAGGGAGGAGCCACGCCAGCTTCCAGGTTTCCTCTGGCCCCTGACTTGTAAAGTGGGAGGCACTGCAAACTCACGGGACCTTGAGATTTCTAAAGCCCCGGCTCGTGCCCAGAGCCCAGGCGGAAGCTCCCTGCAGGAGCAGAGCGCTGCAAATCAGCGGGTGGCAGGGTCTGTCCGCAGTGGGTGGGATGGGCAGTCAGCTAGGCCTGGGGTCACAGGCTCTGGGGCGGGAAGGAAAGGCCTCCGGGTCCCAGCCGGCCTGGCAGACAGAGTGAAGCCGCGATCTGTGATGGGAGAGCGAGACGGGAGTGCAGGGCAGGCCGTGTGGACGGAGGAGGGGACAGACGCCCTTGCCCCTGGGACCTTGGCGTGGCCCCTGCCCTCTGACCTGTGCTGCTGCTGAGTGAGCCCTCCCCCAGCACAAAGGGGTCTCCAGCCCCGGACACAGGTGGGGACTTGCTTTTGTGGTGGTGGTGGTGGGGGGCCATGTAGGGTTGTTACCCTTGAGCAGGTGGCAGCAGTTGTATGGAGGGAACCTTTTAGGGTTCACAGAAACCAAACCTTAAATGCACATTTGTGCTGGTGCAAAGATTTTTTTTTTGAGAGACAGGCATAGTTGTTTTTTTTTTTTCATAATAAGCATTTTCCATGAATTTTTTGAAGATCCCCTTGTCATGAGGGGGTCCAGGATGGTGGGGTCCTGCGGATTCAAGATGCAGCAGGTCAGATGGGACAGCACCGCGCTCGCCCGCGCGCTCGCTGGCTCCTCAGCAGGACTGGGAAGCCCCAGGGGACTGCCTGCTTCCGAGGCTCCCTTGAAAGAACAGGGCGGAGAGAGGTGGGCTGCCTCATTCCCAGGCCCTGGCGGGTCCCCAGGAGGAGCTGTCATTTCCTGAGCGGTCCCTGAAGAGCAAGGGGAAGGGGTCTGGAGGATTTCTCGTGACGAGCCTCGGCTGCTCCACCTGTGTGACTGGCAGGTGCCCGCGGGGCACTGGGGGCATGCGTGGTGTCTGAGCCCCACGGGAGACTCCAGCGCCCACCCGGAGAGATTGCACTTCAGGTCTGAGGCAGCCAGAGCTCTGGACGGCTTCGGAGGACGAGAGAAGTGGTTTGGGGAAGACATAGATGGGCCTCCCCACCGGCTGGCGTGCCAGGGTCCCTGGAGCCCAGACAAGTCTGGCCAGCTGTGGCTGGGTGACTGTGGGTAACCTCCCTCCTGTGCAGTGCCTCAATCTCAGCTGGGAATCCGGGCACGTTGTGTTAGCCTGGGTCCTGAGGAGCTGGCCTGGGCACCACAGGGTGTTGGGCAGCAGACTCCGTGGAGTCTCATTGCCGTGTCCCGGTGCAGTCAGTGGAGGGGGCAGGAACGATGGGCTGGCTGGAGACATCGGCGCAGAGAGGGGCCGGTTAGGATGTAGAGCTCAGTTGCCTGGGCCGCAGGCGCTCTTCGGCTATTGTCCAGCGCAGACAGACAAACCTGTGGCACCCGCGATTGCCTGAGGCCCGACCCACGCGAGGCCGTGATCCACTCGGGTCCAAGATGGCACCAAGGACAAGGAGTGGGTCCTGTGGTTTCAGAGCGTGCCTCCGAGAAACTGGAGCTGGCAGCCACGGCCACCGGCTGCTGGAGCCCGGGGCCAGCTCCCCTGGCTGCCGATGTGCACCCAGGCTGTGTCACCAGCTGGGTGCTTGGTGGGCCTGCAGCCTTTGGCTGGGGCAGCTAGCCCGGCCCAAGGGCCCACGGAGGGAGGTGGGCAGGTGGATGGTGGGGCGAGCCGCAGCAGCAAGAGTTGGAGGTGAAACTGTACCTACAGCTCAGTGGCACATTTTTGCACGCTATGAAATAAACCGTCCGCCTGTCCATCCGTCCAACACCCCCTTTCTTCCTCCCAAAAAAGAGGACAAAAAAAAAAAAAGAGAGAGAAAGAGAGAGAGAAACACCTCCCCCCACACACAGAGACCAAATGGAGACCTTCCACCCCCACCCCCTGCCCGGAGTGGCGAGGACCCCACCGGCCCTGCACCTTCCAGCGGGAGCTCCCGCCCAGCGCTCCGGAGTGGCCGCGCAGGGGAGCTTGTGTCTGTGTGGGATGTGCCTTCATACGTCACTCTATTTATGTTGTTCGCAGCCCAACGGTAGCAGCCAGGGCAAAGTCCCGGGGTCATTTTTGCTACCGCCGCCGCCTCCAGTGGCCAGACCTGTGCCCCTTCCTATGCCTGATTCCAAATCCACCAGCACTGCCCCAGACGGCGCCGCCTTGACTCCTCCGTCGCCTTGTAAGTGGACGATGAAACCGAACCGCCACGCTCGGCCTGGCCTCCCCCGCCCCCCACCCCAGCCCCGGCCACCAGCCACACAAGTCTCCATGCAAAAAAAAAAAAAAAATCACCCCCCCACTCCTGCCACAGACCCCTCCCTACCCCCGCCCCCCAAAACCAGCTCAGCCTCCTGGGCCTCACACAGCGGCCAGCGCCCCACCTGCCCCCTGCCCGCTGCTCCCAGCAGGGCTGCCCCCCCACCGCCCCACCAGGCCCCTCTGGGGGACGGGAGGAGGGAGAGCACAGTGTGGGGGCGCCAGGCCCCCCCCTCTCTGGGGGTGCTGGCACAGGGGGGAGGGGCGGGGAGGCACAGCCATATCATCTTCATTTTTTTTTTGGTTTTGGTTTTTTTGATTTTTTTTTTATTGTTTTGTTGTTCCCTCTCCCCCCCACCCCCCACCCCAACACACACACCAGGCCAATTCAGTGTAACCACAAGGCGACGCCACCACCATCCCCTTTTTGCCTTGGCCCCCACTTCACCTCTGTTCCCAGGCTCTGGGGCCTCCAAGACGCAGCAGGCCAGCCCCCCACCCCGACCCGCCTCAGTCACACATCGGTTTCTCCTTGTTTCTCTCTCTTTTTTTTTTTTTTTTAACCTTTTCCCCATACTTTTCCCTCCCCTTCTTCTCCCAGGTTGAATGCTCCAAAGACACAGGAGGGCTCTGGGCCTCTGCTTTCTTCATCTCTCTCTCTCTCTCTCTCTCTCTCTCTCTCTCCTTTTTTTTTTTCGTTCAAACCAATGACAAGTTTTATCAAAGGAAAAAGAAAGACAAATCTGAATGCAGAGGCCCCAGGTAGACCCCGATGTGACGGACAGGAGAGGTCGAGGGTCAAGGACGTGTGCTCTCTGGGGGTGGGGTGGGGGGCCCGGACAGCGCTCTGGGGGGCTGGGAGGGCCCCAGGCCTGGTGTGCAGCAGGGCGGGTGGGCAGGCAGGTGGCCCATCTCAACCCCGTTCTCGTCCGTGCGCTCTCTTGCTCTCTTGCTCTTTCTCGTTCTCTCTCGCTCTCCCCCCACTCCTCCTCCCTCATGGTTTCAGTTCTTTTGCACTCTTCATGCCATCGTCCCACCTGCATCTGCCATAAGACTCAAGGTCATGGTCATGGTCACTGAAGTGGGCAGGGGAGGGGAGGGGAGGGGCTGCGGGCAGTAGGGAGGGGCTTCTGGAAAAAGAAGAAGCTGCTGGGCACAGGGTTCCCTGGGTAGGTCCGGTGTGGGACAAGAGGTGGGCCTCTCAGATGCCCGTGACACGCCCTTGTCCCCTCTGGGTGGGGGGCATCTTTCCTGCAGGGTGCCGGGTTGGGGGGGAGGGGGGAGGGCTCTTCGTCTATCAGGGTACCAGCCAGGCAACCGGAGAAAAGCTGGGGTGTTTGGTTCACTTGTTCCCTTGGGCCCTGGGTCTCCAGCCTCCTCCTCTGTGGCCTTGGCCCGTCCCAGGTTTCTGGGACCCAGTGTATCAGTCCAAGGAAGAGAATGTCACAGGTCACGGATCTAAACCTTGCCACCTCCTGGGCCCAGCTCTGACCCCTCCGTCAGGCTCTGTGAACTTCCCCCTGCCTGCTACCTGCCTGGGTTGGGGGTGGCTGAGGCTGGGAGGGAGTGGGGGGTGCCTGTGTGCTCCCCATCAGGGAGTGGATGAGAGTGTGCAGGGCGTGGAGCCTGGCCCGCCCTCCTCGAACCCGCCTGAACCCCCCCCCCGGGGGAGGGGCGCACAATCTAACCCAGTCTCTCCCTCTCTCAGCAGCCCCAAAGGGCAGTGCCCAGGCGGGCCCCACGTCCTGATGGGGTCTCTCCCTCTCTCCCCTGCTCTCCACAGCATTCGCAACGACAGGCGCCTCCTCTGCCAACCGGTTTGTCAGCATCGGACCCCGGGACGGCAACTTTCTGAATATCCCACAGCAGTCTCAGGTGGGACACCTGCCGCGGTCAGGGGGTGGGCTGGGGGTGGGGACAGCCAGGAGCAGGCGGGGCTGGGTGCGTTTTGTTGGGAGGGAGACCCAGCTGAGCCTGCCTCCCCCGGGCCACCCCCAGGCTCCCTGGCTGATCAGCTCTGACAGCACAGCCCAGGGGACAGCGGCCAAGGACCTAGGACCAAGTTGCTCCGGGCCAGGCCTGGTGGAAGCAAAGATGGAAGCTTGAGCCCCTTGTAGGAGGAAGACCCCATCTGCCTTTTCCCTTTCCCTCCGCCCCTTGAGCGCCGGCTGGAAGCCCCAGCCCGGCCCTCCCTCTTCCTGGCTTTGGGTGGGCTGGGCAGGGAGTGGAGGAGGGACAGAGGGGCCTGGTGGGCTGTGTGCCCAGAGGCTCTGGAGCCCTTGGGCAAGGCAAGGCAGGGCTGGCTGCAGCCCCGGGGAGGCCCCTCCCCGAGCCCCGGGCTGAGTCCTGCTAGAGAGAAGGCCAGACTGCTGGAGCCCCCCGCCCCCCTCCCCGCACCCCTAAGCCCCACTCCCATTCCCCACTGGAGTTACCCCAGCTTCTCCGGAGGACACAACCTACCCTCAGTCCTGCTGGAGGTCCCAGGATGGGGCCCCGGCTGTGTACATGTGGGGTCCCCTAATTGCCTGTCCCCCTGAGAGCAGCCCGCACGGCCAGGGGTCCTCAGATGGTGCTGGGAGGACCCTGCCTTGTCCATAGCGTGGGCCTTTGGAAAAGAACGCAAAAGTCTTTTCTCTTGCACGGCTTCATGAAAACACCCCCTCTGGAAGCTTCCTTGGCCCTGGGAAATCGGTCTTGTTCACGCTCTCTGAGGCCCCCATCCAGAGAAAGTTGGTGGATGAAATTTTCGTGTGTGTGTGGTTTGAGGGTTTTTCTTTTTCTTTCTTTCCTTTCCTTTCCTCAAAAACACACACACACACACATACCAAAAAAAAAAAAAAAAAAAAAAAAAAAAAAAAAGGAAAGAAAGAAAGAAAAAGAAAAAGCCAAAAAACTTTGTCAGACTTCAAACTCCAGAGCTCTCTAGCGGCAAGGCAGGGAGGGGAAGCGAACTTCAGCCCCCTCCAGCCTTCCACCCCCTTTCCCCAGAGTCACGTCTGACCCGTCTGGTTTCCAGGAGCAACCAGACATGATGTAACACCCAGATGAACTTGAACTTGGGGGTGTTGAGAAGAAAAACAATGGCTCCGAGCAGGGGCTGGAGCCACCCCCTCCGCTCTGTGCCAGGGAGGCAGAGAGCTCTGCTGGCAGTGGGCGGGAGGGGGTACCAGAGGAGGGGACAGCAGGCGGCCGCCCCTCCTGGCTCTGGGCTGGCACCGGCAGCGGGCTCCACTGCTCCCTCCCTTCCTCCCTCCCTCCCTCCCTTCCTCCCTCCGGGGCCTCCACGGCTGCTGGGGCCTGAGGCTCTCTGGCTGCAGAGTCTTCCCGTTCACCTCCTTCTCTCCCGCCCCCCCCCACTCACTTTTTACTTGGATGTTTTGGGGCCAAGTCAGAGTTTGAGGCAAGTTGGGGAAACAGCTTCTCACCTCCACTGTGTCCCTCCCCACCCCCCAGTCTAGGGCAGGGGGCCCAGGTGGGCAAGAGGAGTGCAGGCCCAGGTCCAGGTCCCCAAAGCAGGCAGGTGTGTCTGGGGCCCGGGGCTGGGGGGAGCCCTCAGGCCTGGGGGGGCAGGCGGACGCGGTGCGGGCACAGGGCTACAGTCGGGGGGTGGTTTCCACAGTAACCAGTGACTTTAGCTGATCTCTCCAGCGCCAGATGGAGAGAGAACAATAGAATGAGGGAAGAAAAGAGAATTTTAGCAATTTTGTCTTTCCCTGGGTAGCGCTTTTTTACTTAGTTTTAATCAGGAG
>NC_142882.1:20220000-20267500 GCF_051225735.1 Oryctolagus cuniculus | reverse complement strand
CCCGCCGGGAGGTCGGCGGCCGTGCTGGGCGGCAGGTGAGCCGCCGGGGGAGCGGGCCCGGGCGCCGGGGCGGGGTGCGGCGGCTTTTGCGCGGGGTCCCTCAGCGCGCCCTCTGACCTCTCCCGCAGGTGGCTCCAGCCTCGGGCCTGGTGGGGGCTGCTCGGGCCGCCGCAGGCGCGGGGCCGGACGCGCGGGAACGAGTACCAGCCGAGCAACCTGAAGCGGAAGCACAAGCACGGCTGGGTGCGGCGGCTGAGCTCGGCGGCCGGCGTGCAGGTGGTGCTGCGGCGCATGCTCAAGGGGCGCCGGTCGCTGAGCCACTGAGGACGGCGAGGGCTCCCCCAGACCGCAGGCGTGTGGGGGGCTGCGCAGACCACGGGCGTGCGGGGGCCTCCTCAGACTGCGTTCGTGCGGGGGGCTCCCCAGACTGCGACCCCCTGCACCCAGAACGGCCCTGGCCACGCACGACCCCCGCCCGCCCCCCACCGTGTCATCTCGAAGCGGATCCCAGGCCCCAGATAAGGGGTCGGACACGACAGGTGCCGCCCGCTCCGAACACCATTAAACGACTCCTCCGTGTCGCCGCTGCCGCTTGTCTTGTGTGCGGAAGGCTGGTGGGAAAGTGGGAGGCGGGGGGCGGTTCCGACCCGCCACCTGCCGCCCTGGGGTCCCCCTGGGCCTGGCCTTGCAGCCCCCGGAGGCTCCCCGGCTCCTTCTTGCTTCTCCCGTGCTGGGCCCTGCAGCGGCCGTCGGGAGCGCTTTCGCACCCGGGCAGATGCGACATTGCAGCTCAGAGCTGGCATCGGACTTGGGCTTGGGCAGCGTGCAGTCGGGGAGGGCTTCTTGGAGGAAGTGGCAGTGTCTGGGACCGAGGATTGGGCCGGAGGTCAGGATACAGGGAGGCTGAGGAGCCCAGAGGGGCCTGAGTCTGGGGCTGAATCCTAGGGGCGAGCCACAGGTGCTCGAGCTGAGCCTGAGATGTCAAATCTAGGGTGTCACACCCACTGGGTGTCCTGAATTCCAGGGTTAGGACCTGGGGGAGGGGGCTGCCGTGGAAACCTCCTGAGCCACCGTAGGAAAAAAGCGCAATCCACTTTAGTGGACACCAGCTGCCTAGGCGCCCGACGGTGGCGAACTACAACTCCCAGGAGGCATTGCGGCGCGCCCCCGCCCACTTCCGGATATCGCTTCCCTTTGCTTCTCAGTCCCGGGCGGGGTTTTGCCGTCTCAGCCTAACTTGATCATCAAGGGAGGAGGCGTGGCGGCCAATAGGCGCGCGATGCTGCCGGACCTAGCCAATGGGAGCGCGCGAGGGCCCTACACCAGAGGGGCGGGGCCGGGGCGTGGGCCAATGACGGGCGGCGGTGGCGCCATCAGTGTGAGCTGTGCCGTGGCTGGAAGTTACTGTGCGGCGGCGGCGAAGACGGCGGCTGTGGCGGCGGCGGCGGCGGCGGCGGCGGCGGCGGCCGGGGCGGCGACGGAGGAGACGGAAGATGGTGAGGACGGCCGCTGGGCCCGAATTCCCTCCCCGCCCGACAAAATGGTGCCGCGGGCCCACCCACCTCGCGCATCCCCCGAGGCCCCCCACCGCCCGGCCCCCGGCCCCTCCGGCCCGGCCCCGCCCCTCCCTCTGACCTGTGACCCTCGACCCCCGGACCCCGCCCCAGCTCCCTCTCCCAACCCGTGACCCCATCTGGGCTTCCAGGCCCTGACAACTCAATCATTTCCGGGTCGCCTTTGCCCCCCGGAAACCGCCTGGGGGTGGGGACGGGGGTCCCCCGAGACCCCCAGGCCCGGCCCTGCCGTCGGCGCGCCCGCCTCCCCGCAGCCCGCTGCGGTTCTGCAGGGGTCGGGAGGCCGGCCTGGGCGCCGGGGCGGGGGAGGGGTCTGCGGCGCTCCATGCGGTGCTTTGTCGCCGGAGGAAGTGCGACATCGCCGCCGGCCGGCTGCGGCCCCGGGGTCCCCGACCCCCGCCCCGCCCCCGCCGGGCTCCCCGGGCTGTGACCCTTCGTGACAATCGAGCGCGCTGACGTCGCGGGGAGCTCTGGGGAGGGGGCGCGGGGGCTGGTGACACGCCCGGCCCGCTGTCCCCTCGCCCCGAAGTGGGGGCGATGCCCGCCGGCTCCGTTCTTGGGGGCCGGGGGTTCTTGGAGAAAGCGGGGGCGGCGGCCCAGCCCCTGCCCAGCCCCGCCGCTGCCACCCTCGCGAGCCCCCATCCCAGAGTCTCAGCCCCCAGCCCCCAGGCCGGGGGGGGGGGGGAGGGGGTGGGCGAAGGCGGGCCCCCTGGCTTCTGGATTTTTCTCGGCTCCGGCTGCAATGCACCGTCTACCACTCTGGGGCGCTAAGGCCTGGTTCCGCCCAGCCTCCCCCAGCCCCGGGACCCCTCCCCTGACGGCCTCTGCCCACCTGTGTGACCTCAGCACCCCCCCCCGACCCCCGCACGCCTTGCTTGCGCTTCCTAACTCCCGAGGGCCTTTGCACCCGCTGCCTGGAACACCCTCTGTGAGCGCCGCCCCTAGCCGGCGTGGAGGGGGCGGCTTTGGGCAGCAGCTGTGGCCAGCCACGTGCGGTGGCGGGGGGCGTCCACCCCGTGCTCTGTGAGGCCTCGTGCTGCCGCCGCCCGTGCTAGGCGCTTCCTGCGCTCAGCATAAACGCGCTGGTGCCAACGGCTGCTCCTGGGCGCAGCCCCTTCCCCGGCCGCGCGGACTCCGTGGGTCGTGGGGAGGTGGCTGGGAGGTGCCCAGCCAGCTCTGGGGCCCTGCATCTCTCGCCGCGAGGCTGTCCATCCCCTGCGAGGTGCCAGTCCCGTGAGGGGGGCGAGGGGACGCGCCCGGGCGCTGGGGAGAAGCAGGGGGGGGCGCTGAGGTGGGTGTGGCAGGGGACGGAGGGGGAGCAGCAGAGGAGCGACAGGCCCCCTTCTCACCCTGCAGGCCTCACACTGGCCAGGTCTCTGCCCCCGCACAGCCCCAGGCCCCACACAGGGTCTGCAAGGCCCCCCTGTCCCAGCTGCGGTGGCTGGGGGCGGGGCCAGGCTGCACCTGGCCCTGTCAGGTGGGTGGGGGCGGGGCCCAGAGCCCGTGCTGGGTCCCCACCGCCTCCCGGGGTCGCCCCCTGGCAGGAGGCCCGGGTGGAGCCAGGAACTGAACCCAGGCACCTGTAAGCCGCGGGCCAAGCGCCTGGTCCCTGCCCGTGTGCCCCATGCTCGCCCCAGCTCCCCGGTGCCAAATGCACACCGCTGGATCCGGATCCGAATCCAGCTCCCCGCTGGTGGCCTGGGAAAGCAGCGGAGGACGTGGGTTGGGGCCACTGCCGCCCAGGCGGGAGACCCGGATGGAGCTCCTGGCTCTTGGCTTCAGCCCGGCCCAGCCCCTGCCAGTGTAGCCACTGGGGGAGTGACGGAACGGATGGGAGACCTGTCTCTCTCTGCCTGTCGAATCGATAAATACGTCTTTAATTTTCAAAGAAAACCTTGCTTAATGGGTGAGGCTGGTCCCAGGGTCCAGGACTGGGGCGGAGCTCTGGGTCACCCGGATGTGAGGGCACCCCCTGTGGGGGAGGGGGCGTCTGCCCGGTGACATTCAGCTCCCTGGGCTGGCCTGGGACCCTGCAGAGAGGGCTTGGGCCTTGGGGAGGAGGGATCCTGCTGCCCCAGCCAAGCCCAGAGGGTGCCGGGGGCCTGGGGGCTCCAGCCCGTGGTCCTCAGGCAGGGGAGAGCGTGTGCGAGAGGTGGGAGGGGTTCCAGTGGCTTCCTCACTGTTCTCGCTGGAGACAGGTGCCGCTGTGCCCTGCAGTCTGTTGATTGATTGATTTTAAGATTTATTTGAATGGCAGAGCTACAGAAACAGAGAGAGAGAGAGAGGTCTTCCATCCGCTGGTTCACTCCCCAATTGGCTGCAACGGCCAGAGCTGTGCCGATCCGAAGCCAGGAGCCTCCTCCAGGTCTCCCACGCGGGTGCAGGGCCCGAGGACTCGGGCATCCTCCACTGCCTTCCCAGGCCACAGCAGAGAGCTGGCTCAGAAGGAGCAGCCAGGACTCGAACCGGTGCCCCATGGGATGCAGGCACCGCAGGTGGCGGCTTTACGCTGCGCCGCTGTCATTTTCTACCATTTCCTGTTTTGAAAAGCAGAGTGATGCAGCTCTTCCCAGGGCTTTGCCCCAGATGCTCGCAGCCGGCGACGCCGGGAGCCCAGGAGCTCGGCCTGGGTCTCCCGTGGGGGTGGCAGGGGCCCGGGCATGTGAGCAACAGCCGCTGCTTCCCAGGGTGCACGTGCGCAGGGGGCCGGGTCAGGACTGGAGCAGCCGGGACTTGAACCTGTGGGCGGGCGTCCAGGGCGCTGGCTGACCCCGCCCCAGACCCCTTGTCCATCTGCCGCGTGTGGGGTCGGGAGAGAAGACAGGAGGAGGCATCGTCCCGGCACAGGCCCGAGGGATAGGGTCAGGGCCCGGAAGGCCGTTCTGAGGGTCAGCGATTCACATGTGGGCCCCGCACCCCACCCCCGGCAGGGGGCTGGCTGGCACGTGTGGGGGCCCTCCAGTCCACACAGCGTTGCTGAAAAGCTGAGTCAGCTTTAAAAGCCTGGGGCCGGGAGCCAGCGCTGCAGTGCACATCCCATGTGGGCGCAGGTTCAAGTCCCGGCTGCTCCACCTCCCATCCCGCTCTCTGCTGTGGCCTGGGAGAGCAGTGGAGGACGGCCCAGGTCCTTAGGCCCTGCACCTGCGTGGGAGTCCTGGATGGAGCTCCTGGCTCCTGGCTTCAGCAGCCCTGGCTGCTGTGGGCATTTGGGGAGTGAACCAGCGGATGGACAACCTCCCTCTCTCTCCCCTCCCTCCCTCTCCTGCCCTCCCTTTCCCTCCCCCCCTCCCCTTCTCTCCCCGTCTCTCTGCCTCTCTCTGTCTTAAGAAAAGTTTCCTTTTAAAAACAAAACAAAAGGCTGGGGCTACCAATGATCCAGCTCGGGGTTCTGGGGCTCCCCAGGCTCTCCCAGGTGGCTCAGCCGGAATGCGCCAGTGCCCTGCGTCCCGGGCGCACTTAGTGGGTTACGGTGCACAGCGCCCAGGGGAGCAGCTGCGCGTGCGCGTGCGCCTCGCGGGCTGCGGGAGGGCCAGGCTGACTCCCCGCCCCGCCGTCCCTTCAACCTGAGCCTCTGGGTGCTGGCTCCCGCCGCTCTGAGAGGTTTGGACGGGGCTGGGGGGCGGAGGACAGGGCCCACCGCCAACCCCGCTCGCCGAGGGGGACCCCGCGCGGCGGCCACTGGCTGCGCCCTCACCCGCCCCCTCGGTGTCTTCCAGGCAGATTTTTTGAAAGGATTGCCTGTGTACAACAAAAGCAACTTTAGTCGATTTCATGCCGACTCCGTGTGCAAAGCCTCGGTGAGCGCGCGCGTTCCCCGGGGGCCCGGGGAGGTGCGGGGCGCCGCTCGGCTTCCCCGCGGGCGTGGAAGGGTGGGTGCTGGGGCGAGGGCCCGCGCCCCTGACTCTCCCCGCCCCACCCCTCCGCAGAACCGACGTCCCTCAGTCTACCTGCCCACTCGCGAGTACCCCTCCGAACAGAGTAAGTAGCCCGCGCCAGAGACTGGGCTGGGGTCACGTCCTCCGCTCACCCCCTGCAGGCTCAGCGGGGAGGAGCCCGCCGCTCTGGGGCTCCGCTCTGTGGCTCGGCGCGTGCCTGCCCGTGGGAGCCGCGGAAAGCTGGCGCGCCCTGGGCGCCCCCTGAGCCCCCCCGCGCGGGTATCATGAGCTGGTCCTGCCCCCTTGCGCTTGGGTCAGGTTGCCCGGCCCCCGCCGGCCCCGGTGGTCCACGTGGGCGGTCTCAGCCAGGACACACACACAGGGGCTGGGAGGACCTGAGGGAGGCGGAGCCCAGGCCTGCGGAGCCGACCCGCGAGCTCCTGGTGCGCGTCTGCGCCTGCTTGCGTGCGTGCGGGGCCACTGCCCCGCCTGCAGGTAGCGCTGGGCCCCGGGGAAGCAGGGATCCCGCGTGTGTGGCCTTTGGGGTCCCAGCTAGCGGCGGCATCCTGGGTTGGGGGTGCTGACTCCGCCCGCGCCCCAGTCCCTGAAGTCCAGCCGGGTGGGGCCGGGCCACGCCGCCGGGGCGACCCCTGCGCCGGCCCTGAGGCTGCTCCGTCTTCCCTCCGCAGTCATTGTAACAGAAAAGACCAACATCCTCCTCCGCTACCTGCATCAGCAATGGGACAAAAAGGTGAGCCCGCGGGGCGGGGCGGGGCTTTGAGGGCTGAGTAGGAGTGCGGGGGGGGGGGGGGGCCACCACACCCTGGCCGGGGCATGAGGTGGACTTGATGGTGGTGGCCGAGAATTTTGATGAAGCGTGTGCGCGGTTAGAGCCGCAGGCAGCGGCAGAGGGGTGATCGCAGTCCAGAGACCCCTCCCCGTCCCCCTTTTTAATTAAAATCTCTCATGGTCCGCATGGGGGTCTCTCTGCTTCTGCCCTTGGCCGTGAGCATGGGGAATGGGCCAGGCTGGAAGGGGAACCCCAGGCCGGAGCGACCCCTCCCACGTGCTAGCCCCACACCTGCCCACCGTCCTGTGCCCCTGCCCCCCGCGCCCCCGGAGGGACCCCCGCTGCCGCGGCTCAGCCCCCTGTCCCAAACCCGCAGAACGCCGCCAAGAAGAGAGACCAGGAGCAGGTGGAGCTGGAGGGCGAGAGCTCGGCGCCGCCCCGCAAGGTGGCGCGGACCGACAGCCCGGACATGCACGAGGACACTTAGGGCGCGGCCCCGCCCCGCTGCTCCCCGGCCTCCCGCCCGCGCCCACGCCCGTCCCCGCCCGCCGCCCGCACCCCTTCCAACCTCATAGGAGCTGATGTATTTATTTTCCTTGAGTTTTTATTTATGCTGTAACCCGTACGGTATGGAGCGTTGGTTAAAGGGGCCGTGAGACCCGGTAGTGTGATGTCGGTAGATGCTTCTTCCAGACAACTGTCCCCGCCCCCCGCCCCGCCCACCCCGCTTCCCCACCTGGAGAACCGGAGAGCAGGCCGGGGCCTCGGCGGGGGCCTGGAGGCCGGGCTGGGGGCCGCGGTGCCCCCTGGACATCTGAGCAGCCTCCTCCCCCCTCCCGCCCGCCGGGCCGGGGCCCCCCCCCCGACCCCCGCTGGGACGGTGCCCAGACCTCACTCTGAGCATGCGCGCGCGCGGGGCGAAGTCGGCCCTTCCGGATTCTTCTCTTAAGTCATTTTATCATGGACTCGTGCGTGCTCCGTGTCCACCCCAATAAAAGGATGTTTGCTACTCGCCCGGGCGTCTTTGCTGCGCACGCCTCGGCATCCCACCCCCACCGCGGACGACGGAGCCGCGGAGCGCCGCCCCCCGAGAGGACGAGGACCCCTCCGTGCGCCTGCGCGGCCGCCGTCCAGGCCCAGAGCGGCGTGGGCCCGCCCCTCTGCCTCGCTCCAGTGTCCCCCAGACAGTGCCCGGCGTGGAGCCCCATGGCCCGGAGGCCCCAGCCACGGCGGCGGTGGTGTGGCCGCCCAGGGAGCAGAGGGCCCGGGCTGTCGGGGGCTTGGGCAGGTCTGTGGCCCTGAACCTGGTTTCCATAGCTGTGGATTTGGGAGGGTCCTAACCCAGATGACCGCTCTGCGGGCCCCTGCCCTGGCCGGCTTCTCCCCCCGCGGCGGTGGCGGCAGCATTGGCCACGGCGTGTGGCAGGGACCCTGTGGTCACAGGGCAGGGGGTCGGCTGAGGGCCCCGGGGCTCACAGGCCATGGGATGCGGGCATGGGGCAGAGGGGGAGCAGGTGGCAGCCCTGCCCTCGCCCTTGTCCTTCCGCAGGGGGCCTGGGCCCCCCGCCCCCCTTTGAGGAACCTCCTGGCCCCGTGGTCTGCCCACGGCTGGGCCACCGGTGCCTGCCGGCCACTTCTCCCCATCCTGCCTCGGTCCAGCCAGGTGAGGGTCTCACGGCTGTGGCCCCCACCACCCCGGCACCCGAGGCTCTGTCGTGTCCCTGCCCAGCACGGACACACGCAGCCAGGGTGAGGGGTCTCCTGCCCCCCCCCCCCGACGTTCTTCACAGGCCGCTGGGGTGGCCTCCAGCTCACCAGGGGCCCCCTCGAGTCCCCGCCCGCCCAGCCGTGGCCCGTCCCGTCTGCCCCTGTTGTCCTCAGGATGGCGGCTCTGGGGACTGCCGCCGTGGGGGGCGGGTTCCACACTCCCACCTCCTTCCTGTGCCCCCCACCACCGGGCAGCCGCCGCGGGCCGCCCCGCCTCTGTCACCGCCGTCCGTCTCTTCCTTTGTCTCGGGCGCCCCAAGCGGAGGCCGGGGGCCCTGCAGCTCCTCCCCCACTGAGGCTTTGGGGCCCCAGGAAGCCCCAGGTCTGGGCCATCAGAGGCCAGCGGCGGGGGCGCCCCCAAGCCCGCTTTCCACTGCTCCAACCTCCGGCACTGTTGAAATAGACTTTTTATTGCATTTCTGCCGTTTTACAAAAATATGACAAAATAAATTAAAAACAAATAAATAACCGCCTATTCTTTGTCAGTGTGTTTTCCTATTGGTGTTTGGGGGAGGGGTCGCCTTTGGTCTCCCCCTCCCCCACCTCCTGGTCTTAAAGGAAACGGCAGATGGGGGGGGCCGGGCGCCCCTGCCTCCCCCTCCCCACAGCCCGGGGAGGGCTCGGCCAATGCTGGGGCTGTCCTGGGGGCCGCGGCCAGGCGCGTCTTCCCGCCGCCGCCTTCAGTGCCCGCTGCTGCATCTGACAGGAGAGAGGGCGGCGGCCGGCCGAGCTAATGCCAGCCGCTGGGCCAGCACACGGCTTGGGGGCTGGGGCTGGGGCTGGGCGAGGGCGCCGGGGACGCGGGGGGCTCCGAGGTGGGCGGCGGCGGCGGCAGCGGCGGCGGGGGCGGGAGGCTGTAGAAGCTGGCGTCCCCCGGCAGGGGCTGCGGGGCCGGCGGGGGCCCGGCCAGGACGCAGGGCGGGCACTCGGCGGCCGGCGGGGCCGGGCGGGAGGCGGCGCCCTCGCCCCCGCAGCCCCACGGCCCGTCCCACTGCCAGCAGCCGGCGGGCGGCGTCGGGGGCCGGGGCAGCGGCACTGGCGGCGGCGGCTGCGCGGGGCTCCGGCTGCGGCGGGCGCGCAGGGCAGGGGCCAGCGCTGTCCCTGCGGAGGCGAGAGGGGCCGTTCCGGGGAGGCTGCCGCCCCCCGCCGCCGCCCCCCGCCGGGCTGGCCGCCCTGCCCGCGCCCCCTCCCGGCCCTGCAGGCACATGGAAGGCCTTATTGCTTCTGATCAGAGACCGGGGCGGGCAGGGAGGGGTGGGGAGGGGTCTTCGGGGCAGCCCCTGGGCACTGGCCCCTCCCAGCCCCGGGAGCGCAGGGCGGGAGGTTGAGGAAGTCCCTCCCGCTTCTGACCTACGTGCCTGGCCCTGGTTGCCCTCTGGGGCGCCCTGGGCTGAGGTTGGGGCCAGGGGCCTGTCTCTGAGTCGCCCGGTGGGCTCCCTGGCTGGGCGGCCGTAGCCTCCTCTTCCAGGAATGCCTCTGGGCTGCAGGGGGGAGGGGTTTGCATAGAGGCCTGGGGGGCGGGGGTCGAGTCCCCCCAGAGTGAGCTGGGTGTGGGGTCTGATGGGGCCCCCTCACCTCTCCTGGCACCCTGGGAGGGGGCTGAGGCTGGGTTTTGGGGATCCCTCCCGGAGTGGGAGGAGGGGGCGGTGAGGAGGGTCAGGCACAGGGCTCCAGGCTGTCCAGGGGCCCGGAGAACGAGAGAGAGACAGACAGAGAGACAGAGAGAGAGAGAGAGAGACCGAGCAGGTTTTTCCACCGGGACTCCACGCACGCACCACGGACCCACTTCCCCAATCGGTGCCAGAGACCAGGCCGTCTCTGTCCCTTTCAGCCCCACCCCACCCCCCCAAAGCCAGCCCGGCGTCCCCGCCCCCGAGTTAAAGCTTGTGACCTGAGCCTTCGTCCTCGGGCCGCGGGGCTTCCAGCTCCTCCGCCGGGGCCTCCTCCGCCTGCCCACTCCTCTGCGCCCGGCCGCCGCCGCCGCCGCCGCCGCCGCCACCTGGGGTCCCCTCCGACCGCGCCTGCTGCCCTCCGGCCCCGTTGGCCCCCGCGTCCGCCCGGGCGCCCCCAAAGGGGAAGAGCTTGCCGGCGTGGAAGGCCTTGGGCGGGGAGTGGCTGCGCTCGGGGTCTCGCCGGGTCTCGGGCGATTTGAGGAACTTGAAGCTAAGGAAGGCGGGCAGGCGCGTGTCCCCGCCCGTGGGCGACTGGGCGGGGGGCGGCCGCGTGGCCTGGCCAGCGCCGGAGCCCGCCAGCGAGGACGTGGCCGCCGCGGCCGCCGACGACAGGAACTTGCCCTGCAGCGGGATGATCTGTTTGAGCTTCATGACGTTGTTGGGGGCCAGCAGGGACCCCGGGCGCTTGGGGCGCTCGGCGCCGTGGCCACCCGGCCCGCTGCCCTTGGCCTTGGTGGAGGACTTCTCGGAGGCGGCGGCGGCGGCGGCGGCGGTGGCGGCGGCGGCGGCGGCGGGGTCCAGCCCGGAGCCCTCGGCCCGCGCCTCCTCGCGGCTGCCGGCCTCGCGCTCGCGCCGGGCGTGGTGCTCGGCGTGGCGTTGGCGTTCCTCCTCCTCGCGCCGCCGCCGCTGCTGTTGCTGGTACCGGTGCTGGGCCTGGCGCTCGTGTCTCTGCGGGGCAGGAGGCGCCGCCGTGAGGGGACCTGGGGGAGCGGGCGCGCGCGCTCGGGGCTCCCTGCGGGGGCGGGAAGCGCTCCAAAGGCTTATTAGGCACCAGCTGTATCCCTGGACTCCGGCCGGTGCTTTCTGGGAATTCGCTGGCCACCAGCTCCGTCCGTGGCCGCGGGCCAACGTGGCCTCCCAGGAGCGTGCGCCAGCCAGAGATGGAGCCGGGAGTGCCGCGGACCCGCAGCCCGGGTGGAGCTGCGCTCATTTAGGGAGCGGGTATTTAAAAAAATAAAAACCTACGGACACGGAGAACCAATTTCCTTCCACCGGATTCTGTGCTGTCTGCAATTCGACCTCCCGCTGAGAACCTGGGCCCGGGCACCCCATCACCTGGGACCTGTCCCCATCACAGCCCCACTGAGCAGCCCCGCCCCGCCCCGGCCAGCCCCGCCCACCGCCCCGCCCACCTTGAAGGCTTCCCGCCGCTGGTACTCGAGTTTGGCCATTTCCTCGGCCACCCAGCCGGGGATGTCGGGGATGGCCACGTGGATGAGGTACTTGAGGAGCAGAGCGAAGTGCTGCGGGGACGGAGAAGAGGCTGCAGGCTCCGGGCCGCCCTTTGGTGCCCTGAGGCTCGCCGGCGCCGGTGGCAGGGGATGGTGGTGGTGGCGGCGGTGGTGGTCGTGGGAGGGCAGCCAGCCTACCTCAAGCACCACCACGGACACGATGGCCGCCTCCGGGCTCAGCCAGGGGAAGAGGCGCTGCAGCTGCCCGCACTGGCCGATGAGGTAGCAGTTGACCACGATGGCCAGCACGCCCATGGCCTCCATGACTTTCTGCGGGAGGTGGGAGGTTCAGGCGTGCGTGGGGGGGGGTCCCCGAGCCCCTCCCCCTCCCAGCCACCGCCCACCTGCCACTGGCCGATGCTCTCGACGCGCTGGCCGAAGGGCCGCTGCAGTCCCGTGCACAGCCGGAAGGCGTCGCTGCGGATCTCGATGAGGTTGTTGACCAGGGCGCACAGCGCGGCCAGCGGGAAGGCGGACGAGAAGAGCACGACGTAGCCGAACTGCACGAACATCTCCTGGTAGTCCTGGAAGGTGTCCTGGCGGCGGGGCGGGGCGCGGCGGGGCGGGGCTCAGGGCGCCTCCTCCCTCAGGCCCGCTCCGCCCTCGGGCTGGGCTGTCGGGACCACCCAGGGCACCCCCTGCCAACTTGGCCGCCCTCCGCCTTCTGACTGCAGCCTCCTCCTCCGGGCTGTGAGCCCCGCGCCTCCTCCCTCGGACTGTGCGCCCCCCCCCCGCCTCCTCCCTCGGACCCGCTCCTCCCCCGGGCTGTGCGCCCGCGCCCACCTCGTATTTCTTCATGCAGCTCTCCAGCTCCGCCTGGGTGAGCTGGGGCGAGCTCTCCTCCTCGGGCGGGTCGATCCAAGACGACCGGTTCTGCCGCCTCTGCCTCCCCGCCGCCGACTCGCCCGAGCCAGGCTCCGGGTCCGGGCCCCCGTCCGGCCCCTGGTCGCGCCCCTCGCCCCCGGCCCGGCGAAGCAAGATGGCTGGGGGCTCCCGTTCAGGGCTGCTGGGCGCCCCCTCCGCCTCGTCATCGTCCTCCTCGGCCAGCGTGAACACGCCGGGCTCCAGCCCCTTCTCCACCAGGGTGGGGCTCCCCTCCTCCAGGAAGGCCTCCGTGCCTGGCCCAGGCCGCCGCCGCCCGGCGCCGCGTTCGGCAAAGCTGACTTTCTTCAGTCGGAGCCCGCAGTCCAGGAGGCCACCTTCCTCGCCCTCCTCCTCCTCCTCCTCCTCTTCCTCCTCCTCTTCCTCCTCCTCCTCCTCTTCCTCCTCGCCTCCCCGAGGCCCGTCCCCCATGTCCCCCCCTTCGCCCGCAGGCCGCCGCTCCACCGTCGCCGCCGCCTCCTCCTCCTCCTCGGGAGCCCCGCAGCCCCCGCCCGGGCATCTGCGCCCTCCCCCGCCGCCGCCCTCGTCGGCCTGGGGTTCGAGGCGGCGGGGCGCCGGGCGCCGGAGGCTCAGCAGGCCGAGCAGGGCGCGGGCCAGCTCCCAGACGGCGCGCAGGCCCAGCTCGCCGCGGCCCAGCCGCCGGTACAGGTGCGGCTGCAGGACTTCGCGCACGTTCTGAAGGAACTGGCGGGTGATCAAGAGCGTGGCCAGCATCTGGGGGCGGGGAGGGGGCGAGAGAAGCCACGTGGAGGGCAGGCAGGGCTCCGGGCACCGGGCCGGGCGCCACCGCCGCCACGTGCCCGGGCACGCCCCCTGCCGGCCGCCTGCGGTACCCAGGACACGGAGGCCCCCGGTGGCTCAGCCGCTGGCCACCTTGCACGTGCTCGGAGCGCGGCCAGCCCAGGCGGACAGGGGGCATTTCCCCGCCCCCCGCCCCTGCCACGGGCTCACTTAGCACCTGCCGGCCGCGCGGGGCCCCATCTGCACCCAGCTGCGCCCCCAGCACAAGCCACACTGCACTGCCCACCCCGGGGGGCGGGGCCCGCAGGCTGCCACCTGCCCGTACTTTGCCCCGCGCCGTGAGCAGGAGGAGGAGCAGGCGGAACGGAGGAGCGGGAGCTGTGGAGCGACCGACGGACAGGTGGATGGACAGATGGGAGGAAGCACGGACAGACAGAGAGGCGAGAAGGATGGAGGAGGGGGGAGGGGCTGAGAGCCCGTGGAGCCCTAGCGCCAGGGCTGCCCCCCGCTGGCCGCAGGGAACCCCACCTCTTTCAGGCGTTCCATGTCCTTGAGGTAGAAGCCGATGTAGAAGAGGCTCAGATAGGAGTTGACAAACTGGAACTGCAGGAAAGAGGCAGGGGGGGGGGGTCGCCTCGCCGGACCTGCGCGCCCCGCCCCCTCCAGAGCCCCCCGCCCCGTGCACCTGCCCCCTGCCCACTCACCAGGACAATCTTGATGATGAGGTGCTTCTCGTAGGCGCTCTCTAGCCGGTAATTCTCTAAGGGGCCGAGGGGGTGCGTGAGGGATCCGCCCATCTCCCCGCCTCCCCGCCGCCGCCGCCGCCGCCGCAGCGCCCGGTTCCCCAAAGGGGTTCCGTAGGGAACCTGCCTCCCCGGGGAGGGGCGGCGCGTACCCATGTCGTTGAGCCAGATGGCCAGCTTCTTGTAGCCCTCGGCGCTCAGGCTGACCAGCAGGGCCAGCACGATCTTGGGCAGGAAGCGGGCCAGTCGGGGCAGCCCCTTCAGGCTCAGCACCAGCTCCTGCTGGGGCAAGGGGGTGGCTGAGTCGGTGGCTCCCCCCAGCGGCAGAGGGAAGGGCTGCAGGAGCCCAGGGCTGGGCGGGGCTGGGCGGCGCGGGGCGGCGGCGGTCGGGGGGCGGCCAGGGTTCACCTGCAGCTGGAAGCAGCCCAGCATGAGCAGGAAGACGGAGGCGAGGCAGGCCAGGCAGAGCGGGAGGCTAACGAGCAGCTGGAAGAGCAACCGCTTCCAGGGCGGGTAGTAGAACTCCTCTGCGTGCGTCACCGGGCTGATGCGTCGCACGCCCTGGCAGGGGGCAGGGGGCAGGGGGCCGGGCCGGCGTGAGACCACAGGGGCTGCGTCTGACCCCTGCCCGGCCGCGCCTCGCACAGCCTTCCCAGCCAGCACCCGCCAATAGAATCGCGCTCTCCCCGCTCCCCACCCTCGCCCCGCCCCTCGCGCGCCCCCCACCCAGACCGACCCGGAACTGTGGGCGTGGCTCCTCTATGGCTTCCCCGGGCGAGTCCAGCGTCCCCCACTTGTAGGCCAGCTCCGCCCCTCTCCGCTTCCACTCCTCTAAGAACAGCGTCGACCAGATCACGTTGAAAAGAGCGAAGACCACGCAGGACACATCCCGGCTTGTCTGTGGGGGGCAGCGAGGCGGGGGACAGGGCGGCCGTCGGCCAGGCTGGTCCAGGAAGGAAACTCGCCGGGATTGGGTGTGTGCCCCGCCCCCTGCCCAGTACCTGGTCAGCCTCGGTGAACGTGTAGAGGACCGAACCGAAGACGGCCGGGTACACCATGGCGGACGTGTAGAAACCCAGCCAGGCGAAGTACATGGCGATCTTCACACCGAAGTACTCACAGATGTCATCTGCCCCAGGACGCAGGGGGACGGGGGTCCCTGTCAGCCTGGCCGGCCTCCTGGGAGCCCTGCTCACCCCCCCGATCCCTGACCCCGGCCCCCAGCCCCCAGCCTGGCCGCACCTAGAGGCTGGTTTTCACACACGGCCTGCACCCACGACTTCATGAGGCGGTTCAAGATGCGCTGTTCGTGGACGGGGAACACCTGCTGGATGATCCCGCGGGCAGCCAGCTCGGGGACTGCGGGGCGAGGGGCGGAGGAGCCCAGGTCAGCCCCCACCCGCCCCGGGCGCCACTTCCCGTTTCTGCCTGCCTGCCGTCAAACCCACGGAGGCCTTTCCCAGGGGGGAGAAAGGGTGCAGGGGCCCAGCGGAGAACTTTTCAAATAAAGCCGTCGGGCTTGGGTTCCTGGCCCTGGAAAATGCCCCGGGCTCCGGCCACACAGGACGCGGGAGCGCTGTCCGTGGTCCTGAACCCGCCTCCCAAGGGGCGAGGCCCCACCCACCTGGCTGAGACCACGACCCCTTCATTTCATTGGTTGTCCCAGTCTCCCTTGCAGCCCTGATTGGTTGGTTCTAGGCCACGCCCTCCTACCCCCATGGAGCTGGCTGTCTTCTAAGAACCCCACCCCATTGGCTGCCTGTGGCCCCGCCTCGCTCACTGATTGGCTGGTCTTCCAGGAAGCGCACGTTGTGCAACGCCTCGCCCTGCTTAGCCCGCAGGTTCTGCAGCCAGAAGCGGATGATGCTCTGCCGCTCCTGGGTGGGGGGAGAAGCGGCCGTGAGCTGGGGGCGGGGTCGGGGGGCGGCCTCCCGGCCCAGACCCCCGGGGCCGGGCCCACCTGCGAGCTGAAGAAGCGCAGCTCGCTCTCCACGTTCTCGTAGATGAAGTCCTCGTCGCAGGAGAAGCCGCGCGTGCCCCCGCCGAACTCGGCCTTCACGGCCTTGCGCAGCCCCAGCTCGTCGGCGCCGCGGAGCAGGCTGCGGGGGAGCGCAGGGCGGGCGTGGGCTCCAGGGGCGGCCCGGGGGTCGAGGAGGCCCGGCCGGGAGGGGCCTCCCGGGGAGGGGCGGGGGCGGCGGAGCGCAGGGCGGGCGGGCAGGTGCAGGGCAGGCGCAGGGGCAGGGGCAGCGCAGGGGAGGCCGGCGTGCGGGACTCGCCTCTCGTAGGTGGCGGTGACGAAGAAGGCGTAGGCGCGCGTGTGGCGGTGATGGCGCACTTGCACGATGAGCTCGGGGATCCCCACGCGGATGTGGTTCAGCAGCCACAGCAGCGTGTGGTCGTCGGTAGTGTCTGCCGGGGGGCACAGGGGCACCCGATGGCTTCCGCCAGCCACCAAGCGGGCCCGGGGCCGGGGCCGCCTGACCCTCCGGGAAGCCGGGCAGGCGGGGCGGGGGCGGGGCGGGGCGGGGTACCTGGGAAGGTCATGAGCACATCGCAGTTCTCCGTGGGCACCGTCTTCATCCACGCCTTGTGCGACACCAGGTAGCGGCCGGCTTGCAGGAGCCGCTTCCCGAAAAGTTTATCTAGGGCGGCGGCAGGACAGGACGCGGCCGGGTCGCTCGGAGACCCAGGCCCGGCCTCGCCGCGTGTCCCTGCCGTCCAGCCGGGCGCACCTCCCCCGCCCACGCAGGCCCTCATGTGCCAAACTTCCTCACCCTGGAGGCCCCAAACCACAACCCGTAGAGCCCTCCCCCAACCCGCCTCCTCCCCCCCCCAAGGCAGGGGCTGGGTGCGGCTCTCGCCCCCATTTCACAGATGGAGAAACTGAGGCGCCAAAGCCCCATCGAGTCCCGCGCCCAAGGTCACCAAAAAACACCGAGCTGGGACTCGAACTCGGGGCCGTGGGGCTCCGTCACGTGCGCGGAGGGAGCGATCCCGCAGCCCCCATGGGGTCCTCCTCGGCTCGGGCTTGCGACCCCCCGCCCGCTGCGCCGCCCCAGCCCCACCCGCCGGGCCGCCGCCGCAGTGCTGGCTCACGGGGCCTGGGACGCTTGGCCCGCCCCGCACACACCCCAAGTCCCCTGGCTGTCCATCCGGCCCCTGCGCGCACCCAGGGCCCGCAGCCGCCGGACACCTACCCAGGACTCCGGACGCCGGGGCTGCGGGCTCTCCCTCCGGCGGGGGCCTCTTGCCTCGCTCGCCCTCCGGGGACGCGCCCCCGACAGCCTCGGCCATGGCGACCACCGAGGTCGGGTCAGGGGCTGCGGGCGGCCCGGGCGCCGGGGGGCGGCGGGCTCATGGGGCCCGTGCCGCCGCCGAGAGCGCCGGGAGGAGGAGGAGGAGGAGGAGGAGGGAGACAAAGGCCGCGCCCGCCCGCCCGCGCCGGCCGCCGTCCTCGCCCGCCCGAGCGCCGCTTCTCGTCCCCGCCCGAGCCGAACCGGCCGGGCGCGCGTCACCGTCTGGGTCTCGTCCCAGCCCGCGCGCCGCGCTCGCTGCTTCTAGTCCCCGCCCGCGTGGTTTTCTTGCGTTTCGTTCTCGCCCGCCCGCTTCGCTCTCCGGTGCTCGTCCCCGCCCGCACCGATCTATGATGCCTTCTTCAAATTTCGTCCCCAGGGCCTGGAGGTGCGGGCTTGGGGCGGGGTGCGGGGGGGTGTCTCCGCCTCCCAGCCTCAGTCCGAAGTCCGGAGGCGCGGTTTGGAATCTGGGGTGACCACAGCAGGATGTGGGTGGAGGGCAGATTCCTGGTAACAATAACCCTACTCATCACAGCATGGATGCCAATGCCTTACGTGTAGCCGGGCCTGCCCCCGGGCCTTTGCACACACTCCCATCCGTACCCAACCCCCGGTTCCCCAATGGCCCACTGCCCTAGATTGAGAGCCCAGGGACCGGCACTGGTTCTCGATGCCCTGCATACAGTAAGCGCTTGATGTATACAAGCAGAGGTGAGGAAAGGCACCATTCGTTCCTGTTTTTGAAAAAGGCTGAGCGGGGTGCGGCGTGAAGGAGCTGGGACCCCAGCCTGTCCAGGTTTTCCGCAAGGCACAGGTGCACCTCCCGCCGGGCTCTGATCAAGAACCAGAAAATCGGCCGCGTGGAGGAGCCCCAGAGGGGGTCCCCGCCCTCAAGCCTCGAATCCCACCCTGGGCGCGCGGCTTCGCCCTGGGTTAACCTGAAAGTTACTCCCCCCACCCCCCACCCCCCACCCCAGCTGTCAGGAGCCAGGGAGAGAATGGACACCTGGCTCTGAGCAGGTGCAGACCTGGGTCCGAACCGGGGCCAGGGAGGGCTGGGCGGGGGGGAAGCGAAGGTGATGCGGGGATGGGGGGCTCCAGGAAGTCTTCCTGGAGGAGGGGGCCTTGGAGCCGGGCTTAGGGGAGGGGTTCCTCGCAGCCGCAGGTGAGACAGCGTTGTTGCAGGGAGAGAGGCCGCAGCGTCCTGGGGGCAGCCAGCAGGCGTCTTCCCAGCAGGTGCGGCCGAGGCGCGGGCTCTCCCAAACCCATCGCTTCCTTCTTCCATCTCCATTGTCTCAGGTCCCCGCCGCGCTAGGACCCATAGATTCGGTCCGATGTTGCCGGGGGAACACCATTTTGCTGCACTCACCGCCACCGAGAACCCGTTCCATTGCGCCCCTCACGTCAGCCAATGAGAGCAAAGACGTCCAGCGGGAGGGCGGGACGTCTCACAAATTGCCCAATGGTCGTCCAGAAGCGCTGAGCACTTTCCCAATCGGGTCGCGGAGCAGGCGGGGCCTCCTGCCCGAAGTTGAAGCCGCGCAGGAGGGCTGGGCAGGACGGTCGCGGGTTCCAAATCCATGTGGCGGGGGCTGTGGACCCTGGCGGCGCTGGCGGCACGTGGGCCTCCCAGGTGGGGCGACCCGGGGGAGGGGGAGTGAGAGCCTCGGGCTCGCTTCCTAGGTCCAGGAGGCCCAATCTGTCCATCCCCCTGCCGCAGAGCCCACGCCGGGGGTCACCTTCCGGCCTCAGAACCGCAGCCGCCCAGCCCCGGGCGCACCTGCTCCGTGGAGGCCGAATGCGCTGGCTCAGTCGCCTCCTCCCCTTTCCCAGGGCGTGCGCCCGCCGGGGCAGCGGCGCCCCGGGGTCCGGAGCCACCATCTTCGCGCTGAGCTCCGGCCAGGGCCGCTGCGCCCTCGCCGTGATCCGCACCAGCGGCCCCGCCAGCGCCCACGCCCTCCGCAGCCTCACGGCTCCCCGGAGCCTGCCCCCGGCCCGCCGCGCCAGCCTGCGTCTGCTCCGCGACCCCCGCTCCGGGGAGCCGCTGGACCGCGCGCTCGTGCTGTGGCTCCCAGGTGAGGAGGGGTCCCAGATCCTGAACCCGCCGCCGCTGCCCCCCACCCCGCCTCCTGACGCCCCTCTCCCGGCCACGTCAGGTCCCCAGAGTTTCACGGGGGAGGACTGCGCCGAGTTCCACGTGCACGGAGGCCCTGCGGTGGTGAGCGGCGTCCTGCAGGCCCTGGGTGAGTCGCGCGCCCTGGGGCGCCTGGGGCGGGGTCAGGGCCTGGGGAGGGAGGGGATCCAGGGAGCTCAGGACCCCCGGGGCCTCCCCGCAGGCAGGGTGCCGGGGCTGCGGCCCGCGGAGGCCGGGGAGTTCACGCGGCGCGCCTTTGCCCACGGGAAGCTGACCCTGACCGAGGTGGAGGGGCTGGGGGACCTGATCCACGCGGAGACCGAGGCGCAGCGGCGCCAGGCGCTCAGACAGCTGGAGGGGGAGCTGGGCCAGCTGTGCCGCGGCTGGGCTGAGACCCTCACCCAGGCGAGTCCCCTCCCCTGCCTGCCCGTTCTCTGCGTCTGAGACCACCCCAGCCCGGCCCGGCCCGGCCGGGCCGTCCCCCGCCTGGGCGCCCTGCACCTGTCTTTCCCCCTCCCGCGCCTGAGCCACCCGCGCGGGCCCTTTAAGGTGGGCTGGCCATGGGCCGATTGCGGGTGGCCTCTTCGTTTCTGGACCCCCGCCCTGACCGCCCGCAGGCCCTGGCGCACGTGGAGGCCTATATCGACTTCGGCGAGGATGACCACTTTGAAGAGGGTGTTCTGGAACAAGGTGGGTCCCTCTGGGGGCGGGACGTCAGGACCCCGGGCACCTCCCAGCCCTCAACACCCCCCTCAACTCGCTCCCCTCTGCTTTGCCGCAGCGGACCGGGCAGTGCGGGCGCTGGAGGGCGCCCTGGGCGCACATCTGCGAGACGCGAGGCGCGGGCAGAGGCTCCGCTCGGGGGCGCACGTGGTGGTCGCCGGCCCCCCGAACGCCGGCAAGAGTAGCCTGGTGAACCTGCTCAGTAAGGGGCAGCTGGGCAGGTGGGCGGGCTGAGGGCGTGGGGGGGGCTGGGCGGAGCTCTCTGGCCCGAGCCCCACCCCTTTCTCAGACCTCCCCGCCCCCCCCCCAGGCCGGAAGCCCGTGTCCATCGTGTCCCCCGAGCCAGGGACCACCCGCGACGTGCTGGAGACCCCCGTGGACTTGGCCGGCTTCCCAGCCTTGCTGAGCGACACGGCGGGGCTGCGGGAGGGCGCGGGGCCCGTGGAGCAGGAGGGCGTGCGGCGGGCCCGCGAGAGGTGGGGCTCCGCGTCCTGGGGTTCCCAGAGGTGGGGGGAGGTGGCCCCCCCTCCGCAGTCCTGTCTGGAATCCGCATTCCCAGGAGGGGCGGGCGGCCCCGCAGCCTTGCCCCGCCCCCTCATGTTCCACCCCACCCCTTCACTGTCTGCCACGCCCCTCGTGCTGGCCCCGCCCCACCCCTTCACAGTTTGTCACACCCCTCATGGTCTGTCCCGCCCCTTGCACCGGCCCCGCCCCCTCTGCCCCACCCCTTGCGCCGGCCCCACCCCCTCATGTCCCATCCCTTCACTGTCTGCCACGCCCCTTGCACCGGCCCCGCCCAGGCCCCCGTCCACCCGCCCTGGGGTCACAGCCGCGGCCTCCCCCTCCTCCCCAGGCTGGAGCAGGCCGACCTCATCCTGGCCGTGCTGGACGCCTCCGACCTGGCCTCCGCTGCCAGCCGCGACTTCCTGGACGCCGTCGTGGCCCCCAGGGCAGCCCAGAGCCCCGGGGGGAGCGGGCAGCGCCTCCTGCTGGTGCTGAACAAGTTGGACCTGCTGCCCGCCGCCGGCCCGGAGCCCCGGCCAGGGCTGCCCCCGCACCTGCTGCTGTCCTGCCTGACCGGAGCCGGCCTGGACCGGCTCCTGGAGGCGCTGAAGGCGGAGCTGGCTGCTGTGTGAGCGCCCCGGCCCCCCCCAAACAGGGAGCCCGGCCTCTGTGCGCATGTGCAGCATGGGCACAGCCCCCGCCCGCTGAGCAAAGCATGGTGGCCATGGGTGCGTCTCGTCTCTTGCAGGTGTGGGGATCCCGCCACAGGCCCGCCGCTCCTGACGCGGGCCCGACACCAGCATCACCTGCAGGGCTGCCTGGACGCCCTGGGCCAGTACAAGGGGACTAGCGACCTGGCGCTGGCGGCCGAGGCGCTGCGGGTCGCCCGGGGCCACCTGTCACGCCTCGCCGGCGGAGGGGGCACTGAGGAGATCCTGGATGTCATTTTCCGGGACTTCTGCGTGGGCAAGTGAGGGGCGCCTGGGGGCGGCTCCGAGCAGAGGGGCCGCTGCCACCAGGCCCCTGCCCCGAAAATCCCCTGCGTGCGTGTGCGCATGCGTGGTGGCAGGTGCACCTTCCCAATGTGCGTTTTGTATATAAATTTTACTTCCCTTTTACAAGCTTTATTATTCTGTTTTTTAAAGATGCATGTATTTATTTGAAAGAAAGAGAGAGGGGTCTTCCATCCGCTGGTTCTGTACTGAACACCTACAGCCCCTATGGGAGAGCCCGGGTTCGAATCCCGGCTGTTCTGGGGCTGGGGCGCAGCAGGTGCGGCTCAAGTGCTGGGGTCCCTGCCACCCACGGAGGGAGACCCTGGCTCCTGGCTTCAGCCTGGAAGCAGGTGGGAGCTCTGCGTGGTCAGGGGGCCTGCGTGGCCCTGGCAGAGGGCGGAGGGCGCCGATGGGTCGCACCTGAAGTACCGCCGACCAGCCGGCAGAGGGCGCCCCGCTCCACCGAGGTGGCGCCTGGCAACCAGGCGCTTTGCCACAAACCTCCAGGGCTCCAAGTCCGGGTTGTCCAGCGCCCGGGCCGCCCCCCAACCCCGCACCGGGAGAAAAGGGGGGACCCGATACCGTTGCAACCCATTTTACAGAGCAACAAACTGATACCCAGAGAGGCAAGAATGAGGGGGTGCAACAGGAGTGGGGTCTGAGTGGCGAATGCCAGGAGGGCTTCCCGGAAGAGAACAGGCCTGGGTGCTGCCGGACGGTGCCTGCCTCTGCCCCCCCTGACTCCCAGGGCCTGCACACGGCTGCACGGAGGCCTTTGGCGACCGTCCCTTTTTTCCAAGAAGGGAGAGATGGTTTGTGGGAAGCCGCCCGCCGTGGGGACTATTTTTAGAGGCTGCAGGAAATCCCAAGAGGTAGGCCTCACCCTGCAGCTGGACCTTGGCACCAGGGAGGCGTTGGATTCTGCCGATGCCCCCCCAGCAACTCCTGCGCGGCCAGGAGCCCCCAGCACCTCCAGGGTCAGGGTTGGAGAGGAGGAGTGATGATGCTTTGGGGACATCAGGGAGGGCTGCCTGGAGGAGGAGGTTTCTAAAGCCAGGCCTGGCAGAAAGACTTGGGGGAGGGCAAGGGAAAGGCATTTGATCTGAGAGCCCCATGAAGCTTGGGGTGTCTGACCAGAGGGTTGGAATGTCCGGGCTGAGGAGGTGGACTTTGTCCCTGGGACATGGGCAGCCATGGCGGGTGTGTGAGCCGCAGAGGGGCTTGGTCGCTTGTGCTCTGCAAAGACTCGAAGGTCGGAGGTCAGAGGTCGAAGGGCAGCTGGTCTACCCCCAGGGGCCAGAGACCTGGGCGAGCGTGGGAGCCCTGCGGCTGGCTGCCCCTCCCCCTCCCCGTGGCATCCGTGGGGGGTCAGGGACTTGGTGGTCCCCCGCCCCAGGCCCCAGCCGAGTGTTTCCTGCATGTTTCCTGCAGCCAGCGCCGGAAATCTCTCGCTCCTTTGTCATTGTGCCAGGGTGACTCACCCTCCCCCACTCAGGCAAGGGGGAGGGACACGGACTACAGGGGTTTGTGCATCTCCAAAGCCAGGAGCCTGGAGCTCCATCCGGGTCTCCCAGGCAAGGTGCAGGGCCCAAGCACTCGGGCCATCCCAGGATGCACCAGCAGAGAGCTGGATAGGAAGTGGAGCAGCCAGGACTCGAACCGGCGCCCGTGTGGGATGCCGGCAGCTTCCCTCTTTAGTCCGTGTGGCCAGACTCATCAGGAGAGGAGCCGCACTTCCACCAGCCCAGGAGGGAAAGATGCTCTTGTCTGCAACATTCCCACCAGCAGAGGGCGCTGTGGCTTTTCCCATCATTTTTTCCCTCTTGCTGCGTCCAGCCCATCTCCCGGCTTCTTCCGATCTGCTTGGCCCTGGCTGTGAGTTGGTGTGTGGCCCTGGAAGCCGCAGCGCCCTCACACCCCAAGGTCGGCCCGGCTGCTCCTACAACCCGACTCAGTCCAGGATTTGACACCTCGGCTCCCGCTGCCTCCAGCTCCCGGGGAAGTTTGCAGGCTCCGTGAAGCCAAAGCCACAAATGATAACTGCATAGTTAAAACAAATCTCGGGGGGCCGGAGTTGTGGCTCAGTGGATCGAGCCTCTTCCTGCAGTTCCAGCATCCCATAGGGGCGCCGGTTCGAGTCCCGGCTGCTCCACTTCTGATCCAGCTCTCTGCTATGGCCTGGGAAAGCAGTGGAAGATGGTCCAAGTCCTTGGGCCCCTGCACCTGCGTGGGAGACCTGGATGGAGCGCCTGGCTCCTGATCGGCTCAGCTCCGGCCGTTGTAGCCATTTGTGGAGTGACATCTGTTGGTTCAGTCCCCAAATAGCCAGAACGGCCAGGGCCAGACCAGGCTGAAGCCAGGAGCCAGGCGCTCCATCCGGGTCTCCCACGTGGACACAGGAGCCCGAGCACTTGCTGCTTTCCTAGGCGCATCAGCAGGGAGCTGCATGGGAAGTGGAGCAGCCTGGACTCGAACCAGCGCCCATACAGGTGCCGCCGGCCGAGGCTTAACCGCTAACCGCAGGCCCCAGGCAGCAGTAGAGCGACCTCAGGGAACCCTTCTGTCGCCTGTGGGTTGGGGGATTCCGTGTCTGCCCGGGTGGGGCGGCGGACGCGGGGTTGGGGGCAGATGCTCCCCGGCTCTTCCCAGCTTTCTGGTCTTCTCCCTCTTGGCAGAAACCAGGCTCAGGCGTCGGGGGGGGGGGTGCACTACATTTATTTATTAAGTGTCGGGAGTATATTTATGGGCCGCTGGGTGTGGGGGAGAGGGAGGAAGGAGGCGGCTTCCCGTGCAGTCTGCAGCCCCAGCGCCGAGTCCCGCCGCGGGGGGAGCCTGGAGACCGGCAGAAGCGATGGTTTCCGGTTCGCACCTCCCAGGCCTGGGCGGGCAGGGCACGGGGCGGGGCGGCCGGCGAGTGCGGGAGCCCGTGCGTGCGACCGACCGTGGCTGCTGGACAGCGCCGGCCCTGTGACGTCATTGCCAGGGCTGGGGGCGAGGGGCGGCGTGGGGGAGGGGGCTGTGACAGCGTGTGCGTGCGTGCGTGCGTGCGTGCGGAGGCCCCGGGCCCAGCGGGAGGGTGGACGCGTCCAGTGCCGCCGCCGCCCCGGGTCGTCCGTCCTCGGGGGCCGACGCCGTCTCAGCCGCTGGAGCTGGAAGGGAATGGGACGGAGCCGGTTAGCTGGACTGCGAGGGGGGCGCCTCCTCCCACTCTGCTCCCAGCTCGTCCCCAAGCCCCCACCCCGCCTGGGACCGCGAGGGTCCGAGGGGCCCCCTCGCAAGCCCCGCCCCCGACTCGGATGCCGCCTTCGCAGCCTTCCCCAGGGGTCCCCAAGGTTCCGGGGACACAGACCCTGCCCCAAAGCCTGTCCACCGCCCTCCCCTCCCCACCCCGGCCCTGAGACCGCGCCGCCGTCCCCCTGCTGCGTCCACAGAGACTTTGTCCAAGGAGCCGGCTGCCCCGCTGCGCGCCCTCCATGGCTCCCCAGTGCTCTGGGGCCAACGACCAAGCCCTGGCCAGGTCTTCCCCCGGGAGCCCCAGCCATTCCAAGAACCTGCCGGCGGCTTCCGCACGGGCCTGGAATGCCCGCCCCTCCCCCCACCCCGCCTTGCCGGGCAAAGCTTCCCTGGGGGTCAGGGGTTGGCGCAGGGCTGTTTCCTGGTGGGGGACCAGGGGGCCGCAGCCAAGTCTCACTTCCCCCGGCCCCCTCCCTTCCTTCCCCCCTCCCCCCGCTCTTCCCTAGGGGCCCAGCTGCATGAGTTCCTCTCCCTCCTCCTCCTCCTCAGCTGGCGGGGGGGAGGGGGGGGCACAGGGCCATGCACAGAGACCAAGGCCCGGCGTGGCCCCGGGGTGCATGTCCCAGGCTCCGGTCTGGTCCCGCTGTGGACGGCTGGGCCCTCTCTGCCCACGGCAGCCGCAGGTGCCTGGTCCACCCCGCTGCCCGGGGCCCCTCGGCTCCAACTGCACCGCATGGCACGGCCCTGCCCCAGGGCCTTTGCATGAGCTGTGCCCGCCACCCTACACCTTTCCTGGGCTCCGTCCCTGGTCACTCCTCAGTGCCTGGGCGCTGGGGGAACGTTCCAGACTCACGCCCTCCTCTCCATCCTGCATCCGGCCAAGGAGGCCCTAGATACAAGCAGTCACTTAGACTTCCATCCCCCACTAGGCGGGAGCCCCACGGGGTCGGGGCTCTGGGTTCTGTTGCTGGCTGTGTCCGGGGCACCCAGCTTCCAGCGCTGCTCAAGAAATTCAGGTTTAGGAGCCAGCACTGTGGTGCGGAGGGTAAAGCCCCAGCCTGCAACACCAGCATCTTATATGGGCGCCGGTTCGAGTCCCGGCTGCTCCACTTCTGACCCAGCTCTCTGCTGTGGCCTGGGAAAGCAGTGGAGGATGGCCCGAGTCCTTGGGCCCCTGCACCCACGTGGGAGACCCGGATGGAGCTCCTGGCCAAGCCATTTGGGGAGTGACTCCCCATCTCTCTCTAATTCTGCCTTTCAAATAAATAAAATAAATCTTAAGTCACAAAGTGCCTGGGCGAGCGGTTTTCACATCAAGTGTTTAGGCCAAACTGCGGATGTTGTCAGCGGCATCCAAGTGTGGGAGCCGCGGGCACCATGGGGGCGCTGTCCACGGTGCGGGCGTCTCCCTGCCCACGGAGCGCTTCCCAGAGTCCCAGGGAAGCGGAATTAAAGGGCAGGTTTATTTGGGGGCGAAATCTTTGGAAATACACGCATCCGTTTTTTTCCCAGAATACACATTTCAATATTTTGGGGGGGCTTGGGACATAAGCCCTTTAATTCCATTTCCATGAACTCTTATAGAGATTCACTTCTTGGACAGGTACAGAGGCAGAGACGGACAGGCAGAGAGCTGCCGTCCGCTGGGTCACTCCCCAAACGCCCCCAGCGGCCCGGGCTGGGCTGGGCCAGGCAGAAGCCAGGAGCCAGGAGCTCCATCCGGGTCTTCCAGGCAGGTGCAGGGGCCCAGACACCGGCTGTCTCCCCAGGGGCGCCCATCAGCAGGGAGCGGGCGCAGAAGCAGAGCCGCGCGGACTCACTCCTGCGCTACAGCGCCCCCGCCCCCCGCCTTTCTCAGAAGTAAAATCGACCTAAGAAAGTAGCCAGAGTCGCCCCCCCCCTCGACCCCGGCGGCCCGCGCATGCGCACAAGGGCGCCCGCCGCTTACGGTGGGGGGGGCACCGGGTCAAGGGCAGCGTCTGGAGACCCAGGGGCCCCTTCCTGCGGCACAGGAGGCACCCAGGCTGAAGTGCGCATTGTTCCCCCGGCGCGCTATGACGTCAGCGGGGTTCACAATGTCAAGAGCTTCCCCGGTTCTCAGCCGCGGCCCTGGCTTCCCCGCTGCGTGACCCCGGGGGGCCTGGACACTTCCCCGGGGCCTCAGTTTCCTCCCTCCGCGAAATGGGGATAAGAATAGAACCGTCTTCCTTGCCACCAGGGCCGTGGGCCAAGATGCAGGTGGGGAGGAAAGTCGTGTTTGCTGGCAGGGGGCGGGGTCTGCGCCACACCCTTCTGCGACCCTCTCTGGGGGCCGCGGGGGGGGGGGCCGTGGGCTCTCTCCGAGGCACAGCTTCCCAGGGCAAAGGAGGAGAAAGGGCCGCTTTGCGAGGGGGTGAGCTCCCCGTCAGAGGGGGTGTGCATGCAGAAGTGTGCTCGCAGCCTGTGTTGACCCCGGAATCAGCGAAGACCCCAGGCTGCCTGGCGCCGGGTGAACGGTCACGGCGTGAGGGGAAGGCAGGGGACTTGAAACGCCCCCCCACACCCTGGAAGGAGCACAGGGCGCCCTTGGGGCCCTGGCCTGAGTCACTTCTCCCATGACGCACACACAGGGCGACGTCCAGCGGAAGCCCAGGCCCCAGGCGGGGGTGACACGGGCTCAGAGCCCGGCCACCCTCGGTGCTCCCCGCCACTGCCTGGCGCTCTGGGAGGTGGGCGGGGCTCCAAGGAGTTCACCCGCCTCTCGGGCTTGTCACCATGAAGCGAGTGACCCACGCACAATCCTTCGAACCGTGTGGGGCTCCCAGTAGGCGCCTAATAATTGCAGGCTCTGAGTTCCTCTGATCACGGGCCCACCCGTTCATCTATCGCTCGCCCTGTCTTGGTTCCTTCCGTGCCCACCCCCGCCCCCAAGGCCTTGTATACAGCAGGCGCTCAATGAAGGCAGCAGCCACTCGCGGGAGCCTTACTTGGACGGGACGACGATGCCCACGGAGGATCCGTAGGACTCCAGGATCTTCTTCTTGAACTCCTCCAGGCTGGCTTTGTCTGCGGGGAGGGGGGGGGGGTCGAGCTCCAGCCGGGCAGGGGCGGGGCCCCAGGTAGACAAGCCCCACCCCCACCACACCCGGGGCATGGGGGTGCCCTCTGTCACTCACCGATGGGCTGGATGTTGGAGGAGGGACCCGGGGGTCTCGGCGGAAGCGCCACCTGGGACTGTGGGAGGAAGGGTTGAGGGAGATGGGCAGAGCCCCCGCCCTTGACCTTGGGCGGCCTTGAGGGGAGGGCGCGCCCCTCTGTAGCAGACCCCCGTGTGCAGGACGGGCACAGTGATGGATGCAGCACCCCAGCACCCCCAGCGGGCCCCGGGTGCCAGCCCAGGCCCCTCCCCCACCCCACAGACGGAAGCCAAGGGGACCCCCCCCAGCCCCCAGACGCCCACCACTCACAACCCTGAGCCCACCGCCAACCCCAGACCCCAGCTGACTGTGTCCTTATCCACCTGTCACTTAAACGTCTTCATGGGTTCGGAAGTCGCCGAGACCCAGGCCGAGAGAGAGAGCCGCCGTCCACTGGGGCGCCCCCCACCCGGGGCTGGGCTGGGTCAAAGCCAGAAGCTGGGAGCTGCATCCGGGTCTCCCCACGGTGGGGGGGGTGGCCACCGCGGCTGCCTCCCGGGGAGTGGAGCTGAGACCTGACCCAGGCCATCCCGCGAGAAGTGGGGGGTCTTAGCCACTCCTCCCTGACCGCGCGCCGTGCGCTCCCCCGTGGACTCCAGCCAGGCCCCTGGACTGGATCGCTGCAGAAAATCGGCCCCGCGCGCCCCCGCCGAGCCCGAGCCCCGGGTCTGGGCCGCACCCGGCCCTGCCGGCTACCTTGGCCTTGATGCAGGTGTCCAGGGCCTTGTTGCTAACGTCCAGCTGCACCTTGAGCTGCTCCGCCTCGCGCCTCCGCTGCTCCAGCTCCTTGGCCAAGCTGTCCCGCTCCTTGCGCAGCACCGCCTTCTCCTCCAGGGCCAGCTGGGCCTGCCGGGCGCTCTCCGCCTGCAGCTTGGCCTCCCGGCCCTGTGCCTCCTTCCCTGCTCTCTCCCCGGCCGCCAGAGCGGCCTTCAGGGCCTGCTCCACCTCCGCCTTCTGGCGCTGCAGCTCGGTGTTCTCGCGGGCCACGCGCCCGATGCCCAGCCGCAGGCTGCGGGCCAGCTCCTCCACCTTGGACGTCATGATGGCCGGCAGCTGATCGCAAGTCCTGCGGATGGAGGCCAGGTCCAGGCCCAGCGGGTTGTAGAAGTTGTAGTTGAAGTTGTCCAGGGCGCGGGAGATGATGGAGTCTCTCCAGAGGCTCTGTGCATCCGTCTCAAACTTCTCCTTGTCAAACGGAATGCACAGGGCTTCCACTTTCTGCAGCCGCTGCTCCGCCAGCTGCCGCTCCAGCTGCTGCTGCTCCCGCAGTTTCACGCACTCTCCCAGCTGCTCCTCGGCCACCCGCTTGCTCAGCGCCAGGCCCTCCTTCTCCTTGGCGCACAGGGCTTTCTCCTTGATCAGCTCCAGCTCCAGCAGGTTGGCTTTCTGGTGCAGCTCAGCCATCAGACCTGCAGCAACAGGACAAGGGAAGGCAACCCAGGCAGGTTGGGCGGTGCCGGGAGCACTGGACAAGGAGTCCGCCCCATGGCCGGCCACTCACCGTTGCAGCTCTTATTGTGTTCTTTCAGTTGGTCTAGGCACTGCTGCTCGCTCGAGATGATGGTGGCCATGTAGCGCAGGTGTCCTACGTACATGAGCTGTTAGCGGGACGGGGACACGGGACAGAGGTGACCGCCTGGCCCCTGGCACTGGTTCACTCCCCAGAAGCCTGCAACGGCCGGGGCTGGGCCAGGCTGGAGCCGGGAGCTTCCTCCAGGGCTCCCATGGGGGTGGCAGGGGCCCAGGCACTTGGCCCGTCCTCCGCTGCTTTCCCAGGGTGCATCAGCAGAGAGCTGGATGGGAAGTGGAGCAGCCGGGACTCGAACCGGCACCTGGACGGGATGCCGGCGCTGCAGGTGGCGGCTTTGCCTAATGCAACTCCGCACCAACCCCAGGACTGCAGAATTTTCGGGGCGGGGGCCACTGGGGACAGTAGCCAAGACGATATGCTTGGAGGTTCCCACCCCGGATGGGATGGCTGAGACCCCGTGCCGACTCTCTCTGCCCCCGACTCCAGCCCCTGGAGGCAGCAGGGGTCGGCTCTCGCGCTTGGGAAAATGGGAAGGCAGAGGGGCCCCGTCCGACCTGGGGAGAGGGTGTCACCCATTGGGGGGACAAGACTCTACTCTGAGACAGGGCTTTATCCTGGGGCTCCAGGGTGGGAGACACAGCCCCACCTTCACTGCTTTGGGGGAGGGGCGGAGACAGCCGTAACCTGAGAGTCTGAGGGTGGAGGCTTGGTCTGATTGGGGGTCTTGTGGAGGAATCACCTCATTTTGCAGGGGGTCTGAGAGGGCAGAGACCCACCCTGGAGGTCTCAGCGCGGAGGCACGGCCCTCCTGTAGTCTGAGGGAGGAGGTCGGGACTCATCCTTGGAGCTGGGCACTGGCTTTGTTTCAAGGTTCTGAAGGGAGACGGATCCCACGACAGGGGTCTGGGAGAGGACCTGTGCCACCTGGGAGTCTTGGGGGAGCCCTGCTTGGGGGGCCCGGAGGCATAGACGCAGCCCTGCCCAACGGTGGGGGCAGGAAGGCTCCCAGGCTGAGGTTGGAGAGAGGAGACCCAGGCCTGCCCTGCCCCGCCCCGCCCTGGGCGCCTGGTGGGGTGGGGCGGGACACGGGTGACAGCCGAGGGCGTGTGACAGGAGCGAAGGCTCCCCAGTCCCCCCTGCGGCCCCCATCCGCTACCCCCGAGGCCACCTGTCTCTGCCCCCTTGGGGGACCCCTACCTCCTGGGATTCAAGAAAATGCTATAGCAGCCACCTGCAGAAACCAAGCAAGCAGCCTTCGCTGGCCGTGGGAAAGAAGCAGGCAGCGGGGCGTGCATCCCGGGGGGGCCCTGAGCACCCCCACGGCCGCGGGGTGAGGACGTGGGGCCTTGGGCGGGGGCAGAACGTCCACCCTTGGGAAGGGCTAACCCCCACCCCCTCCACTGCCCCGGGTTCGAGGATCGGCCGCTGACTGCTGATCAAGCTCTCCTGTTGCCGGCGCCTCGCCCTGAGCCTCTGCGTCCTGAAGCCCTGCTCTCCCGTACACTTTATATTCCTGGGCTTGGGGCTTTTGTTATCGGAACAGAAACCAGCCGGGCCCAGGCAAGGAGACATTTTTGAAAAATGATTAAGGACATCCCAAGTACAGCGTGGGGTACACGAGGGAGCCTCAAAGATCCATAGGAGGGGGAAAAAAGTGAATTCAAAGGTAGCTCTGGGCCAGGACTTGGCGTAGCAGCGAAGGTAGCTGCACCCCCACACGGGAGGGTCCAGGTTCGAGTCCCAGCCCAGCTCCTGGCGCCAGCTCCCTGCGCATGCGCGCTCTGGGGGGCAGCAGAGACGGCTCAGGTGCTGGGGTCCCCGCTACCCATGAGGGAGTGAACCAGCAGGTGGACGCTCGCTCTCTCTCCCTCTCCCTCTCTCTGTCTCTCTTCCTTTCTCTCCCCCCTCTCTCCCTCTCCCCCCTCCCTCTCTCTCTCTCTGTCTCTCCCCCTCTTTCTCCCTCTCCCTCTCTCTCTCTCTCTCTGCGCCTTGCCCATAGATGATTCCTAAGAGAAAGGCCGCGAAGTCGCCATGGCCTAGAACGAGAGGGGCTGGGGCTGCCCCGTCTCCTCCAGGGGGAAACCGAGGCACGGAGTCGGGGGGGGGGGGCGGGGAGCCTCACCCGCTCGCTGTGACACTGGCGGAAGCTGGAGTTGATGCGGTCCAGGTCGCGGCGCGCGCCCAGCAACATCTGCATGATGGCGTCCTTGGCGCGCACCGTCACGTTGAGCTCCTTGGTGAGGTTGCCCTGCGTGGCCGTGAGTCCCAGCACGCGGCTGTACAGGTCGTCGGCGCGCACCTTGGTGGCCTGCAGGTCGGCCTCGGTGCCCAAGTGCACGTTGCCGTACACCATGAAGAGCACGAGCCCCAGGATGACGAGGAACTGGATGAGCGACACGAAGAGGAAGAAGTAGCGCAGGTAGTACCAGCAGCCGTGCGGGCGGCCCCCCGCGCGCAGGTACGGCCGCTCGCGCTCCATGCTCGCCGCGGCTCGGCTCCGGCTCGGCTCCGGGGGCTCTGTTTGGATGACTCCTCTTAATACTTCCTTCGGCCCGGCTCCTTCCTGGCCCGGGAGGAAGCGGGACTGCGGGTTATCACAACACTCCCACCGGGGGGCCGGGCGGGGCGTGGGGGTGGGGGTGGGGGTGGGGATGTGGCGTGCGACAAGGGCTGGGCGGGGCCCTGGCTGCGCTGCCTCGCCCCACCTCGGGCTCCAGGAGCCTCGGTTTGCCACCGGCACCCCCCATCTCTCTGCCACCCCCCTGCCCCCCACTCCCCGCCCCGGTGACCTGGAATCTCATTGAATGGACCCAGCCAGGCCTGGAGGGGATCGGAGAGGACACTGAGGCAGGAGGTGGCCCAAGGTCCCTCCTTGGCCTCTCACGTGCAAACAGTAGGCGCTCAGTAATTGCACAGCAGGGCCCACAGCTGTACCAGAAAACCTTGAGCCTGACCCCGCCCCCATCCCCAGGTGAGCTGGAAGGAGGGCAGGGGCTGCCTGGGCCTCCCCCACCCCGTGCTTGGGGCTGTGGATCTGGGACTCAGAGTGCTCACGACATTTCGGGGCCCCCGTGGGTGCCGAATGGGGAGAGTGGGTCCCCCCGGGGGGCTGGGTTTCCTGTGTCTGAGCGCACAAAGCCCATGGAGCCACCCCCCCCCACCCCGTCAGGAGCTCCCCTGGAGTGCCCGGCTGGCTTGGTCCATGCTGGGTGGCACTGGGACCCCAGGAGACATCAACCCACAAACAGCAGATCTAGAGGTACCTGGACCCCCCCCCCCGGGCTGGCAGGAGGGAGGGGCCGGAGCGACCCCTGCAAGGGCAGCTACAGAACAGGCCATGAAAAGGCACCTTTACTTGGGTGCAAAAATATTTTGTTTCCGCAAGTCCACGCACGGTTCTTTCAAAAGGGGAACATTCGGAAAGCCCCTCTGATGCGGAGATCCCGCACAGTTTCGCCCCAAAATGAAGGCATCTTTTAATTTCCTGTTTCGCCACCTTCTTCGGGTAGAATGTGGGCGCCGGGGACCTGCCGCCTCCCGTGTGGGGTGGGGTCCTCCTGGCCATGCGCTGGGAGGAGGAAGTGCCCAGGGGCGGGCAGGAAACCCCGTCTGACCTTTGGCCTTTGCAACAAGCCAGGGCTGGGGGCTGGAGCCTGTGCCCAACCAGCTACGTCTCCAGGTTGGCCAGGGCCCCCCCAGAGCCCCCCAGGGAGGGCGGGGGGGGAGTCTTCCCTTAAGGGGCGGGGCTCCAACACTTGGGGTGTTGGCCTCGCTCCCTGGCCAGGGCATCCAACAGCTGTGTGACCCCAGGGGAAGTGACCTCCGGACTCAGTGATGGATGTCGCATCTCGTGTTTGCACCAGAAAGAAGCCGACTTTTAACTCCTTGTCCTACCACTCTTTGTCTTGATCATGTTTGGTTTGCTTTCTAGCACACACACTCAGGCTTAAAAAAAAAAAAATGTTTTATTTATTTGAAAGGCAGAGTTACAGAGAGAGGAGGAGAAGCAGAGAGAGAGAGAGAGAGAGAGAGAGAGAGAGAGAGAGAGAGAGAGAGAGAGAGAGAGAGAGAGAGAGAAAGGTCTTCCATCCGTGGTTCACGCTCCAAACAGCTGCTCCAAACGACCAGGGCTGGGCCAGGCCAAAGCCAGGAGCCAGGAGCTCCATCCGGGTCTTCCACGCGGGTGCAGGGGCCCAAGCACGTGGGCCATCTTCCACTGATTTCCCAGGCCACAGCAGAGAGCTGGATCAGAAGTGGAGCAGCCGGGACTCAAACAGGCGCCCCTGCGGGATGCAGGCAGGCAGAGCCTTAAGCTGCTGTGCCACGGCCCCGGCCCTCTGTGCTCGGTCTTAGTAACTCACAGGGTTGGTTTCAAGTGGGAGGGGGTGGGGGTCAGGTGCCAGCAGAAGTGAGACCAGGGACCACCGGCACTGCCACCAGGTACTGGTGCCCTGGGCTTGACAGAGGCGGAGTGCGGGCGACGGGGCTCCGGCAGGGGACGGTGCCTGGGTCCCTGCCAGGGGAGGGGATGAATGAGCTTGCTGGGAAGTCTTGGCTGTTCCTAGCTATTGAGAGGGCAGACCTCCGTCTGCAGCGCTGGTTCGAATCCCGGCTGCTCCTATGCCGTGCTACGATTCTGAGCAAGCAGAATGCTAACAGGATACGGTTCTCACGTCTTTGCCTCAACCTCAGACAGCAATGTTCCTGTTCTGATCCTTCTTGCCGATGGTTCTTTTTGGAACAGTTTGATTTACGAGCCAGGCTTTTTTTTTTTTTTTTTTTTGACAGGCAGAGTGGACAGTGAGAGAGACAGAGAGAAAGGTCTTCCTTTGCCGTTGGTTCACCCTCCAATGGCCGCCACAGCCAGCGCGCTGCGGCCAGCGCACCGCGCTGATCCGATAGCTGGAGCCAGGAGCCAGGTGCTTTTCCTGGTCTCCCATGGGGTGCAGGGCCCAAGCACCTGGGCCATCCTCCACTGCACTCCCTGGCCACAGCAGAGAGCTGGCCTGGAAGAGGGGCAACCGGGACAGAATCCGGTGCCCCGACCGGGACTAGAACCCGGTGTGCCGGCGCCGCAAGGCGGAGGATTAGCCTAGTGAGCCGCGGCGCCGGCCCTTTTTTTTTTTTTTTTTTTTTTTTTCTACAGAAATGCAATCTTGGACCCTCCTCTCCGCGTGGTGTAGGAGATCTGCGGATCCTTCTGCTCTAATCATTACCAACGGGCTTGTGAGGTTTTGGTTTTCATGAATGAAGATTGGAAATCACATTTCTAGGAGGCAGTGCCATGGCACAGCAGGTTAAAGCCGCCGCCTGCAGCGCCACATCCCATAGGGGCGCCAGTTCGAGTCCCGGCTGCTCCACTTCCCATCCAGCTCCCTGCTAACGCACCTGGGAGGCAGCTCTGAGGGCCCACGTGCTTGGGCCCCTGCACCCATGTGGGAGACCCGGATGGAGCTCCTGGCTCCTGGCTTCAGCCTGGCCCCCCCCCCCAGCTGCTATGGGCACTGGGGGAGGGGGTGAAGCAGTGGATGGAAGATCCCCCCCGCCCCGTAATTCTACTTTTCAAATAAATAAATCTAAAAAATAAATCAAATAAACCGTCCAGAAATGAAAGGCCCATTTCACGTTTCGGTGGCCGCCGCCGAGAGATTGTCCCTGCGGTGTCTAAAACTCCCTAAAAATAGACATTCTGCAAACATTCCGCCGCCCGCCCTGGCTCTGGCAGATCGTCTGGGAGGGAGGAGGGAGAATTCACACGAGGTCAGCCGCCTGCCTGGCGAGGTGAGCCTTTGTGTTTTTCCTGAAAACCATTTGTCATCTTCACAGGAAATATTCCTGCCTACGGCTGAGCCGCCTCAGGGCTCGTCACCAAAGTGCCCTGGGCTTCTTGGCCCCTGCGCCTTTGCTAACTGCTGGGGAGCTGGAGGGGGGAGCCCTGCCTGACCCAGGAAAAGGGAATTTGGGGGCGGTCCCTGAGGTCTGAGTCCCCCGTTTGTTTTACATTGCCCAAGGTTTCAGTGAAGTTAAAGCAACAAACAAACAAACAAACAAGCAGAACCCTTGGCTTTTGCATCGGCTGGGTTCCCCTGGGGCTTTTGGAGGTGATGGGGCAGCCTCTGCTTTGCAGACCTCGGTATTCTGGGCTGCAGAATGGGCACGCGCTTCCTGGCCTGGGACCAGGGGGCGCTCCCTGCCTGTGCCTCCCCTGGGAGCCCTGCGGCTGTCCCCCTACTCTGTCCCTGCAGCCTTAAGACGGGGCAGGGATGGGGGGCTCCAGGGGGACCAGCCGTGGCCGGTGGAGGGGACAGGAGGGGCACGCAGACGACACTGGAGATGACCCACAGGGTGTGCAGACAGGAGAGGCAGAGGGAGGACAGGCCAGCGGAGGGCCTGTGGGGGGCAGGTAGGTACTGGGGCGCAGGTCCCCCCAAAGGGTTCTGGGGGGGGCTCCAGGAAACCCCTGGGGACCAAGCCCCTGCCCTGCCTCCCTCCCTCCCCAACACCCTCGGGTCCGGCCGCACCCTCTCTCTTGCACCTGCCATGGTTCCCTGTTGCCCTGCACCCCCATAAACGCTTTTCAAGGATCTTGAAGCTGCGTGGGGGAGGGAATGAGATGAACGATGCTGCCATCAGGGATGTTTTAGGTCCCACGTGCCGCCCTTGACACTGATCAGGCCCTGGACCCCCGCAGTTGCCCTGGGAGGGGCCTCAGGTCCCTGGGGCTCCAGCAGGGGCCAGGGCAGTGTCCCCGACTCCAGCTCCAGCTGACTCCAGCCGAGCAGCCGTTTGCTGCTGGCTTCAGGATTTTGGGGGGGGTCACAAACCACCTCTTTCAGCCAGGCAAACCCTGGGGTCCTCCGGGGGCGACAGGTGGAGCTGCAGGCTGCGGCGCCCCCTGCTGGCCGCCGGCGGAATGCAGCACCCAGGCGCGCTCTGAGGCTGCGCCAGGCCAAAGCCAGGAGCCCGGAACTCCTCCTGGGTGTCCCAGCCGGGTGGTGGGACCCAGGAACGCCAGCACCACGACCGCGCTGCCTCCAGGGTGTGGCTGGCAGAGCTGCGCTTGCGGAGCCCCGGCCTGGGCGGGGGGTGTGACCAGGCGCCCCAGGCCCCGCTGAGGGAGCCGAGTTCCGAGGGCGTCCCCTCTCCCTCCCACGCCGGCCTCCTAGAAACTTTAAAAAGCAAACTGTAATTCTTAATGATTTGCATCGTAATGTGTGTGTGCGGTTTTAAAAGTGCAGACTTTAGGGGCCGGAGCGCGCTGTAGCGGGTGAAGCCGCCGCCTGCAGTGCCGGCATCCCATAGCGGCGCGGGTTCGAGTCCTGGCTGCTCCACTTCCAGTCCTGCTCTCTGCTGTGACCTGGGAAAGCAGTGGAAGATGGCCTAAGTGCTTGGGCCCCTGCACCTGCATGGGAGACCCGGATGGAGCTCCTGGCTCCTGGCTTCGGATTGGCGCAGCTCTGGCCATTGCGGCCAACTGGGAGTGAACCAGCAGATGGAAGACCTCTCTCTCTCTCTCTCTCTCTGTAACTCTGAATTTCAAATACATAAATCAATCTTTAAATGCCAACCTCGATGCCACCAGGAGGCAGTGGGACATGAGCCCACAAGGGGGAGCCATTCACAAAGTCATCGGCCGGAGATGCCGGCCGCGTGAAAGGCAAACACGGATGGGAGGAAGGCTCCAGAACGTTCCAGAACGGAGGAGATGCAGCACAAGGCCACAAGGCCACCAGGGAGCCGAGATCCGCGGGTGGTGATGGACGGCCCGGGGCCATCGGCTGCAGATTAGACAGCAGCCTTATCAGCGCGTTTCCTGTTGGTGTCACAGCCTGGCTTTGCAGGGGACACATGACTGGAGGACTTCAGGGGACAGAAGTGCGGCCTCAGAGACACACAGGGGACCTGGGCGCAACAGCGGGACGGCGTAGGAAAAGAGACCGGAAGTGGGGCCGCCGGGACTTGAACCCGCGCCCCTATGGGATGCGGGCGCCGCACCCACGCGTTCACTAGCACACAAAGCCACAGAGCCCAGTGACAGCCATGTGCTAACATTTTATTCGAGAGGCAGAGTGCGGCCCCCACCCGAGTTACCCAGCGTTCTATAGAATTCCGTCCCGGGGGGCTCACGGGTCTGAAAGCATGCCATGCGGTCAGCAGGCCCAGGGTGTAGTGTGGGAGAGACGTGCAGGCCCCTTCTCTAGTCTCAGGCAGAGCACTGGGCTGGGCCTGGACGCGGCCACACGCAGCCTCACAGGACCAGCGGGACTGGAGCTCACGGAGGCAGGAAACCACGCCCTTGGCTCCTAGCCACATCCACCCACTCATAAACCACGCCCACATCTCCTAGCCACACCCACTCACTCACAAACCACGCCCTTAGCTCCTAGCCACACCCACTCACAAACCACGCCCTTAGCTCCTAGCCACACCCACTCACAAATCACACCCTTAGCTTCTAGGCACACCCACTCACAAACCACGCCCTTGGCTCCTAGCCACACCCACCCACTTATAAACCACGCCCATATCTACTAGCCACACCCACTCACAATCCAGCCCTTAGCTCCTAGCCACACCCACTCACAAACCACGCCCTTGGCTCCTAGCCACACCCACTCACAAACCACGCCCTTGGCTCCCAGCCACACCCACTCCATCCTGACTCCACTTTTGCACCTGCACCGCTGGCCGCGGTCTCACCCCACCCACACACCACAGCGCCCGCCCCGAAAGGGAGACTTTTTTTTTTAAGTCAAAAAGAAACATAAAAACAATGCGAAGCCGAGCTCTGTGCCACTGTCGCCCTCTCCGTCGCGGCGGACCCGGGCTACCAGCGCCTCCGGGGGGCCTTCGCTTTCTCCGCGCTGTGGCTCGCGCTCTGGCTGTCTGATCTCACGGCGCCTGCTCCCGCAACAGCAATGCCGGAGCCGGGCTGGCGTTCCCGCGGTGCGAATAAAGCACCCCCACCCCACCCCCACCCCGCCTTGGGGATAAAAATTGTTCTCTTTGTTGAAATCCCAGCCGGGGCCCTGCACCCTCCCCCCAGGTCTGTCCTGTCTTTGTCACCTCCTGTTCTCACCAACTCTCCAATCACCCATTCTCCACACGAGGTCAACCGAGACCCCTCCAAGGCCACTCCCTGGCCAGGGCTGGCTCTCCAGTCCTGCCTTTGTCACCCTAGGGGAACTGAGGTGCCCTGCTCAGCGCCGTCTCCCTGTGCGACCCAAGGGGCCTCAGTCTGCCCATCTTTGGAATGGGTCACAGGGGGCAGGGCTGAGTCTCCTTTGCATACAGCTTCCGTTCAGGACGGGGGTCCCCTGGGCGTCTCCGCGGGGTCTGTCCGCGCTGCCCCAACTGCCCACCCTGCGGGGGGCTCACTCGCCCTGGTGTGCAAGGGTCGCCGGCAGCCCCCCGTTTGTTTGGGGCGGCCCCGGGATCCTGAACGTGTCCGGGACTTGGGGCGCGTGCGGGGCCGGGGTGCTTGGCGCCGGGGTCCTGTACCAGTTTCCAGCGATTTCCTGCCGGGAAGGGGGGACACCGTCAGCACCTGGACCCCCGTCCCTAGAGACTACCGGTCCTCATCCACCCAGGCGCCCTTTCCCGGGAATTTTACCCCCAGAATTCCCATCCCTGGCCCTTTGCCCAGGGTTCCCCATCCCCCAAAGCCTCCTTCCCCCAGGGTCTCCCACCCCCAGGGTCCCCTACTTCCCAGGGTCTCCCATCCCCCAGAGTCCCCCCCATCCCCCAGGGTTGCCCCTCCCCCAGGGTCCCCTACTCCCCAGGGTCTCCCACTCCCTAGGGTCCCCCCATCCCCCAGGGTCGCCCCTCCCCCAGGGTCACCCATCCCCTTGGTCCCCCACTCCCAGCGCCCCCACCCCCCGGGTCTCCCGGCCCTCAGGAACCCCATCTTTGCCCGCCATGGCCATCCTCAGGACCCCTCCTCAGGGACCCCCAGACCGGCCCACACCCTCGTCCCGCCCCGGAGTTCCCACCTGTGCCAGACCCCAGGCACCCAGGCGTCTGGCGTGCAGGGCACCCCCCCCCCCCCAGCCACTGCCTGCCACCGGTAGGGTCTCACTCCGGGACCCGCCCCTCGCGCCTCCCTGGGCCCAGCCCACCTAGCCTCGCCCTCCCCTTCCCAGTCGCGCCCCGAGCTCTGATTGGCCCCAAGAACGAAACCCTGCGCAGCCACTGGCCGCGCCCCCGCCCCGTCTGCCCCGGGCTCGCCCCTCGCTCACACGCGCTCCCGCAGCGCCGCCTCGCGGGCGGCGCAGGCTCCGCTCTGGGCCTCGGCCGCGCCTGCGCGCAGCTGCGCCTCGTCCAGCCGTCGGGCGGAGTCTGCGGCCACGGCCTCCCAGCGCGCCACGGCTTCTGTGGGCGCAGGGGTGGGGTTAGGGGGCAGCCCGCGAGCCCGCCTGCCCCGCGCGCTCTTTGCACGGCGTTGCATCCCTGTCCCAGGCCCCTTGGCACAGGTGCCGCCCGCACGCGCGCCCTGTGCCTTGTTAATTGCATAGCCAGGAACCGACTAGCCCCGCTCATCTCCTTGCACCCCCCAACACACCTGCCAGGGCCCCGTTCTTGGCCCCCATCTGGGTCCGCTGCGCCTTGACCTCGTCCAGCTCCGCCTTCAGCGTCTTTAGCTCGGTCCGAAGCTGGCTCTGTGGAGTGGAGGGGAGGGGAGGGGGCGGGCCAGGGAGGGAGGGGAGAGAAGGGAGGGGGTGAACTGGCCCTCCGCGGGGGAGAGGGGGGACACGGGCTCCTCTGTCCCTTTGGGAGATGTGGCGGCGACCTCTGAGGCCTGGCGTACCAGCTGCCTCCCCGGAGGGCCGTCTGCCCACACCCACTCTTCCCCGACCCCAGGCCACCAGCAGCAAGCGGGCTCCGGGCTCCGGGCTCCGTGTGGCTGATGGCCGCTGGGGTTTGTGCGGGTCCCTGGGGAGAATTCCGCAGAATCTCTCAGAGCAGCTTCCGGGGGGTGGGAGTGGGGTGGAGCAGAGCCAGCGCTCGAACCCGGAGCAGTGCTCGGGACCTGGCCTGCCCAGGCCCTTCTCCGTGGACAGAGCGGGAGGGGTCCCTTGGGATTTTAAAAGTTCAGCTGCTGCGAGGGTGATGGAGTCCCGGCTCAGAGGGGCCGGCTTGCGCCCGACCACCCCGGCTCCCTGCTAATGGCCCTGGGAAAGCAGCGGGCGTGGCCCCCTGGGAGCCCCGGAGGGCGCTCCAGGCTCCTGGCTTCAACCTGGCCCAGCCCTGACTGGTGCAGGCTTTGGGGGAGCGAGTCAGCGGATGCATTTTGAGTGGATGAAAATAAATAAAGATAAAAACAAAACCCACGATTCTGCTCTCTCCGGTCCTGTCTTACCCAGCAGAGCGATCTTCCATTTAAAAAAATTTTTTTCTTTTTTTAAATTTCGACACTGCCCAACCTCTCCTGGATAAGGGTATCCAGAGGTACACAGTAGTCACTCAATGAATGCACAAGGCTGGGATTTTGAGGATGCGCTCTCTGAGGCTTGGGGCTAGAAAGAGTTAAGAAAGAGTCGGAGGAAGCGGAGGACCTGGCTGGGACCTCCCCCACGAGGGAGGCCACTTTATTTAGCTGCGTAATTACAGGTGACAGGAGCATCCCTGGTCCCTGTCTCCAAATAGAGCCACGGAGGCCGGCTGGGGGAGGGGCTGAATGGACGCCTGGCCAGGGTTAGCCTAGGGTCTCCCCGGGTTGGCTCAGGGCGGGGCTGGGGTTCCTGCCGCCACCACTGACCTGGCACAGAGCAGGGGACCTGGGCCATCCAAAGGCAGAGTCCAGGGTGGGGTTGGAAGGCGGGGAAACTGAGGCACACTGTAGCCCTGGGCTTTCCGGACGCCCCGCCCCCTCCAGCCCCGCCCACCCACCTGTTGGGTCTGGTAGGTCTTCAGATCATTCTCCAAGGTGCGACGGCCATGCTCGGCCTGGTCCAGCTGCCCGGTCAGGGTCTTGATGCGCTCGGTGGCCTTGGCCAGCCGGCGCTGCAGATCCTGGAGCTCGGGCCCCGGGTCCCCCGGCGGCGGCGCCGTGGCGTTGAGCCCCGGCTCCGGGCAGCCAGGCCCCCGGTTGGCCGAGGCGGCCAGGTTCCAAGCCACCAGGGCCCCGCCGGCCGCGGCGGCGGCCAGGAACACGGCAGCCCCGCACAGGGCGAGCCCCCGCCAGGCGCGCCCGGGCTCCAGGCCCGGCTCGGCCATGCCGCCGTCCGCAGCTCCGGCCACGAGTGTTTAATTGGCATCTCGGGGCTGCAGAGACACCCACAGTTCCGCCCCGCCCGACCGTGGATCCGCTCCAGGGCCCAGCCCAGCCTGCTGGGCCCCGAGGGACTGGGGCGGGCCGGGGTGGGGCATGGCCCTGGATTCCAGCGGTGCCTCTGCAACCGCCGGGCGCCCTTCGGAGCCTCAGCTTCCCCGCTCTGTGAAATGGGGACAGCAGCCGCCGCTGCAGAGGGTGGTGGGGACCCCCAGGGTGCTCCAGGAGGGGCTGGGGTTTTGCTGGGCCCGTTCTGTGGATGGGAAAACCAAGGCGGGGAGATGAGAGACCTGTCAGTCAGCCGATGCCGGCCTGGCTCCAGCTGCCCCCACCCCGTTCCCTGTGAATGGCCGTGGGGCGCGAGGATGGAGGCCAGGGTCCGTGAGCGACCCCCAGCACCCTGGGCATTTTCCACACGGCCGCTAGGGGGCGACAGCACAACGCGAATCGCTAGCACCCGGGTTTCCAACCTTCGCCGCCGCCCCTGCCCAGGCCGAAGGGAGCTGAGCGTGACCCCGCCAGGGGCTGACGCCCAGGTGCAGGGCCCAGGCTCCTCCAGGTCCTCACGGAGGGAACTCGCGTGGGAGAGGGGGCGTGGTCATCTTGTGGGCACAGCCCTGATTGGTCTGCAGAGCTTGTGGCCTCTCCTACGATTGTTCGGTTATACAGTGCTCTTTTGGGACTATGGATGGCAAAGTTGTCAGTGTTTTTTTTTTTTTTTTAATATTTATTTATTTGAAAGGCAGAGCAACAGAGAGGGTGGGAGAGAGATGGAGAGAGAGGTCTTCCATCCGCTGGTTCACTTCCCAAATGGCCACAATGATCAGAATCGAACCAGGCAGAAGCCAGGAGCCAGGAGCTCCATCCGGGTCTCCCACGCAGGTGCATGGGCCCAGGCACCTGGCCATCTTCCGCTGCCTTCCCAGGTGCATCAGCAGGGAGCTAGACCGGAAGTGGTGCAGCCGGGACTCGAACAAGAGGCGTGGGATGAGTGTGCCACGCAGGGTCGTAACCAGCAGTGCTGCAAACCCTTCGGGCCACGGTCAAGGTGTTTATCCTTGTGGGACCTGGGGTTGGAGCCTCCAGCCCCTGGGTAGAGGGAGCCTGGCCGTGGGCCGAGGTCAAGTTCACGCACTGGGCAGAGTCACTCGGCCAGCAGCAGAAGAGGCAGGAGGTAGTGGGGCGGGGTGGGGTTGGGGCACCCAGTAGCCCAAGGTTGGGGGAGGAGGAGGAAGCGGGCCCGCCCAGTGGAGCGGCCATGCTTATTGGCGGAGGGCACTGTCGACTGGCTGAAGGCATTTGTTGTTGCTATGACAACCTGGAGACGGCCCGGAAGGCTCTGGGCATCTCTGGGACTATGGCCACGGGCCATGGCAGAGGAAGGCCCGCGCCCTGAGGAGTCAGCAGTGCAGGGGGCCCTGCCTTTGACCTTGAGAGTAGAGAACAGGTGCTCCAGGCGGAGCGTGGGCAAAGGTCCTGGGGCAGGGAGTGCTTGGTGAGTTTGGTAGGCAGAGGACCACTGTGCCATGGGGTGAGCAGGCGGAAGGGAGGCGAGAGGAGCCCCAGGAGGCTGGGTGTCCCCTAGAAGGGAGGGGCGCTCTTCATTCTTGTGCCCACCAGGGACCTGAGGACGATGCAGATCTCCCAGGCACAGAGGGTAAAGCCGCCGCCTGAAGCACCGGCATCCCACATGGGCACCGGTTCGAGTCCTGGCTGCTCCACTTCCCATCCAGCTCTCTGCTGTGGCCTGGGAAAGCAGTGGGAGATGGCCCAAGTCCTTGGGCCCCTGCACCCGCGTGGGAGACCCGGATGCAGCTCCTGGCTCCTGGCTTCGGATGGGCGCAGCCCCAGCCGTTGTGGCCATTTGGGGAGACCTCTCTCTCTGTCTGTAACTCTGCCTCTCAGATAAATAAAATCTTTTTTAAAAAAAAGACTCCTGGCCCCGGGGCCACGGGCAGGAAACTGCAGACAATAGATGGATCCCAGAAAGCAGATAACGGAGAGGAAGCCAGAAATGGTCCTTGGGCCTGGCAGATGTGGGTGAGGGGTCTGGGGGGCGGAGCCCTGGCTTTGGACGGGCGCCCAGGCATGGGGGTGCGGGACGAACAGGAACTCGGAGAAACGGTGGAGCGGAGAACCTTCCTGGGGACTGCAGATACGGGTGCAAATCTCAGCCCGGGCCGGCGCTGTGGCGCAGTGGGTGAAGCCGCCGCCTGTAGTGCCTGCATCCCACAGGGGCCCTGGTTCGAGTCCCGGCTGCTCCACTTCCGATCCAGCTCCCTGCTATGGCCTGGGAAAGCAGTGGGAGATGACCCAGGTCCTTGGGCCCCTGCACCTGCGTGGGAGACCCGGATGCAGCTCCCAGCTCTGGGTTTCTGCTTGGCCCTGCCCATCTGGGGAGTGAACCAGCGATTGGAAGACTTTCTCTCTGACCGGGCTTTTCAAATAATTAAACATTAAAAGTAAAATATATTCCAGGAACTTGAGAATAAAACCTTTATTTTTTTAGAGCTCAAAACTCCAGGACAAAGCGACAGAAACCGTTACAGCAAAAAGCAGGTGCCCTGCCCCCCTGCAGGCCCAGGGGAGAGGAGAGGGCCCCACCCAGTGTGGAGGGTGGAGTGGAGGAGGCAGCACGGAGTCCCCCCGCCCGCACTGCTGCTACTCCCGCCCCCCTCCACCTTCTGCAGCCGTGCCGCCCCCGCGGTCCCCTCCCAAGGCGTCAGCAGCCACTGGTACCAGCCAGGAGCACCTGCGGGCTGAGACTATAAGAGGGACTCTGGGTAGAGAGGAGGCCACGCCCCTCCGGAGCCCCGCCCCCTACAAACGCCCCGCCCCATAAGATCTGCAAAAGCCAGGCCCTCTGCAAACCACGCCCCACTGGGCCACGCCCACAGCAGCCTCGCCCCATCTAACCTCTCTACTAAGCCCCGCCCTCCACTAACCACGCCTCCGCCGAGCCACGCCCTTCGCTAGCCACGCCCCCGATCCCCGCCTCGGCCCGCAGCCCAGTTTCCAGATCCAGGCACCCCAGGCCCCACCTCCCGGGGCGCCCCCTCCTCACCAGCTGCCCCCTGGAGTTCCGAGCAGCGCGGCGGCCAGGCCCAGGCCCAAGAGGAGAGGAGTGGCCGCCCCGCCGCTGGAGGCGGCCCCAGCTTGGGCCGCGCTGTGCTGGTCCCTCAGGGCGCTGTTCTCCTTCCTGAGAAGAGGGGCGGCTCAGGCTGCTGGCCCCGCCCAAGCCCCCGGGGAGGGTCCGTCACCCCAGCCCCCGCCGGAGCCATGGAGAGGGCAGCGGCCGGGGCGTGGTGGGGAGAAGGCTATGCGGGACCACCCAGGCTTCTCCCTCGGGACAGTGGGGAGCCAAGGGGGGTGTCCTGGGTTTGGGGGGAAGGGCGGTGGGCGTGGCCTTGGGTGATGGGGGAGGGGCTCTGACCTCAGGCGCTCCACCTGCGCCCAGGAGTCCTGCAGCTTCACGTTCAATTGCAGGATCTCGCCTGGGAGGGGGGGCGGGGAGGACAGGACTGGGGGGCGTGTCTCCACCTGGCGGCGCCCCGCCCCCAGCCAGGACACGGCCCCGCCCTCGCCCCCAGCCCTGGGCGCCCCCCCCCGCATTTCTCACCTTGCAACTCCTCCATCTCCACCTGCTTCTGCAGGTCCTTAACCTTGGCCGCCTCCAACAAGGCCGTCAGGTTCGCCTGGGGCAGACAGCAGGCTCAGGGCTGCGCGCTGGCCCCCTCCCTGCACCTCCGACTGCAACCTGGAAACCAGTGTCGCGCCCCTCCCAGGGCCCCCCATCAGGGTGCGACCCCCACAATGCGAGTTTTGAGGTCTCCCGTGTAGCGGATTTAGGGGGCTGTCTGTACTCAAACCCTGCTAGAAATTTCCGGATTGGGGCTGGTGCTGGGTCCGAGGCTGTGAGAAGCCACCCCCACAACCAGCTTTCACTACGCCCTTATTATCCGTTACCTAAAGTGTAACCACATTAGCCTGTCAAGCAACTGTTAGCAATAGTAAGCAATGCTAGATGGCGTTGACTTTATAATATGTATTCTGTAGATGTGGAGCTAAGTAATCCAGCAACCATATTAAGTTGATTGTTGAATGACCCAAACCACTGGCCGTTCCTGGCACTCGCTATCGTATACTCCCCTTCCCTCCATCTGGCCAGATGTGCCCCTACCCTGACCCAGGTCCAGGAATGTGAGGTAATTACCTATGCCTATAAGGGTCAACGCTTTAGATAACGACCCCAGTAGGCAGCCATGGGATTTATCAGAAGTGTCAACGTGATCTATAGCATTCCCTTAAAGCCTGCTTGGACATGGTAATAAAAGCTTTGTAAGAATGAGGCTGGGGCCTCTCGGGTGCATCCTCTCCTGGAGGCACCCGAGAGGCCCGGGTTCGAACTCGCAATAAAAACGACCCTGCGGGGCCGGCGCCGCGGCTCACTAGACTAACCCTCCCCCTTGCGGCGCCGGCACACCGGGTTCTAGTCCCGGTCGGGGCGCCGGATTCTGTCCCGGTTGCCCCTCTTCCAGGCCAGCCCTCTGCTGTGGCCAGGGAGTGCAGTGGAGGATGGCCCAGGTGCTTGGGCCCTGCACCCCATGGGAGACCAGGAGAAGCACCTGGCTCCTGCCATCGGATCAGCGCGGTGCGCCGGCCGCAGCGCACCGGCCGCGGCAGCCATTGGAGGGTGAACCAACGGCAAAGGAAGACCTTTCTCTCTGTCTCTCTCACTGTCCACTCTGTCAAAAACAAACAAACAAAAACAAAACAAAACAAAAAAACACGACCCTGCTATTTGGCTTCAAGTTCGGTCTCTGGTGGTGTGATTTTCGGGGGACCACGGACTGCGGGCATAACAGGGGCACCCGCATGGGAGACCCGGATGGAGCTCCTGGCTCCTGGCTTTGGAATGTCCCAACTCCGGCCCTTGTGGCCATGTGTGGAGTGAACCAGCGGATGGAAGATTTCTCCTTCTCTGCCTTTCAAATAAATAAATAAATCTTAAAAAAAAAAAAAAAAGTCCCACATACACGGAGGCAACCCCCGGGCAGTTTCAAGGCCTCCCCCCACCCCCACAGTGGGAGTTTCAAGCCTCCCCCTAGCGGGTGTCATGGTGCCTCCTTACCACCGTGCGGTTGCAGCTGGCGGCCTGGGTCTCAGTCTGCCTCAGGCCCTCCTGGGCCCGGCCCAGCTGGCGCTGCAGGACACTGGTGGCGCTGTGACACTCCTGCTCTGCCCGGAGCCCCTCCAGACAGGCCGGGCTGTGGGCTTTGTGGGTGAAGATGCCCAGAGCGACCGAGAGACCCACCACCACCACCAGCAGCGCCAGCACCAGGGCCGGGAGCCACCAGCGGCAGCGCCCCGAGTCTTGCTGTGCCTTCAGGTCCATAGGCACTGGCCAGTGGTGGTAAAACGTGGCTGCCATGTGGAGCGCCCTCTCTCTTCGGGTGCCCGGGCTTTGGACAGGAATTAAGAGGAGCTACTGTCTCCTGAGGCCCTGCCCCCTCGTGAATATTCAGAGGCTCCTCCGCCAATCACAGCGTGCAGAAAGTCCCCCGACCTGCAGCGTACAGACTGCTCTGGTCATTTGCCAGTTGCGAGTTTTTGGTTTCGGTTTCCCGGGAAAAGCGTGGTTTCAGAGGTCACTTCCTCCTCGGCCAGGAGCTGTCCCGCCAGACCAGGCTGGGCGTGGGGGAGGGGGACGCAGGCTGCCTGGGACTTCCGGCCCCAGCCCCCCTGCCTCGCTCCTGCAGGTGCCTAAGTGCCTGTGTCTGCCAGCCCCGAGGTCACCTGGCACCCACCGGAGGGGCAGAGGCCACCACCCCAGGTGACCAGCTTGAGCTGGGGGACTGGGCGGGTTATGTGTCCCAGGGTTGTCATGTTGACCCCGCCCCCCACGGAGGGGAGCAGGGGAAACGGCCGGGTGACCGGGGCTGCAGTTCACTACCTGGCCACCTGTGGCCGCCTTGGCTACAACCCGGGGCTCCCCGGCCCCTGTCTGGGCGCCCAGTAGCGGTACCAGCTCCTGCTTCCAGAATGGACAGCTGCGACCTCCACCTCCACCAGAAGCCCCATCC